>NC_056469.1:3419458-3658081 GCF_008729295.1 Plectropomus leopardus | reverse complement strand
TGTGTGTGTGTGTGTGTGTGTGTGTGTGTGTGTGTGTGTGTGTGTGTGTGTGTGTTAGTAGCCCCAGCAAGTCCTCGTCCCAGAGGAGGGGCTCAGAGTTCCTCTGCTCGCATCCCAAAACACCATTGGATTGTCAAGGCTGTGCAGCTCCTCNACGTCCCAGAGGAGGGGCTCAGAGTTCCTCTGCTCGCATCCCAAAACACCAATTGGATTGTCAAGGCTGAGCAGCTGCTCTTGGGTAATGTGGTCATAAATAGAGTGGGCTACATCCTGTTGAGTGCCATTCACTGTAGAGAAACAGTGTGTTAGTCAGTGAATCATACAGAAGTCACCGGAAGCCTTCCTCCTCCTGCACCCCATAAATGTTTCAGCCTCCTCTTTCTGTTTAGTGCCCGTGCTCCTGCTGCAATCATCCTCCGAGGATGGCTTGCGATGTGTCGGTAAGCGGGGCAGTCGTGCAGAAAGATAGTCAGTAACTGTGGTTTATCATCATCACTTGCAGTGCTGGGAACATCAGAGCCCTGGATTTCTTTGTGTGTGTGTGTGTGTATGTGTGTGTTGGAGAGAGAGAGCCTGTGAGTTGAATTATCCAACCTCTCTGAGCTTCTCTCTCACGTGCCACAGCCAGGGTTTCCTGCAGAGAGCATAATCAAATCTCCGAAGTCAGAGTTAGTGCAGTGACCTACATAGATGGAAGTTCATGTTGTGAACAGGACATTCAGAATAGATCGGACCCATCATGGGAAATACTAGTGCCTCTAGACACTGCTGCCTGGCCTCCAGAGAGCCGGCTCACAGCACTGAACCTCCATCGTCATCTGAGCCCGAGCTGCAGTGCAGTCTGCAGGAATCTGTATTAACAGTCCCTACGACGGATTGACCTGTTCAGCTTTGCTGAATGCTGAGTGATATTGCTGCTTTAGAAGATAACATTGCCATAAAAAACAACATGTTTTGTTTGGTATGTTTGGCAATGGTTTGCTCTTTGCTCTTTTTAAACTGTATTTACAGTACTTAAAAGCCTGTTAAAACTAGGGTTGGGCGATATGGGCAGAAAATTATACTGCCATATTTTTATATCTCTCGATACATAATACATTTCTCTGTATTTTTAAATCACCTCATAAACACTTCATTAATGCTCCAACTGAGAGACAGAATCAATCATTACATTTTTTAAACCAAATATCCTCTTTGATGTGACAGTATTGTAGGAATTACTATTGGTACATCTACCCTATTTCTTCCCTACAAACAATTTTTGATCAGTAATCATTAGTAATGTAGACATAATTACTGTGAACTGTGTGACAATAATTGAGAAAAGCACATTACTTGAGTAATAATACTTGAGAAAAATACATCACCTTACTGAAATGCAACCTGTAAAATCAGGAAAAAAACGCAATTTATTCCTTATCATGATATAATGATATACAATTTCTGAGACAATATATAGTTTCATATATGATACGATGTAAGATCTTCATATTGATCAGCCCTAGCTGAAACACAAATCATGAAAATGTATTCATTGACAGCTCTTTGAGCTTGCTGTTAGGGCATCTTAGACCACATCCATACTAATAACTTAGTTAAAAAATAGTGGAAAAGGGTTCGAGGTCTGGCTTTGGGTTCTGTAGGGCTCTGGTTGGGTTGTAGACCTTTACTTCCAACCACTCAAAGCACCCTTCAGCCTGAGTCACATTCATCCATTCACACACTGGTGGCCGAGGCGACCGTACAAATAGTAGACCACCTACTGCTGTGGTTAGACATTCACACGCACTCACACTCTATTCGGGATTCAGTATCTCTCCTGAGAGAACCTCGATACGCAGGCCGGAGTAGCCAGGGATCCAAACGCCAATCTTTCAATTAGTAGGCGACCCGCTCTGCCTCCTGAGCCACAGCCAACGTTAACCTCAGTGATCTACAGTTACCTATGCAACCTTTATCAATTCTCTTTTAGTTTTTCCTCCTTTAACCCTCTGAAACCTGGATCGACATCACTTTTCTTGTGCTGCATTCATACACCTTTCACAAGTATTTAAACCTTTGAACCCTGAGCAAATTGGTAAAAGGCAACAGGCAACTTGGTAAGAAATGTCCTGCAAATTGCAAGAAATTAGTCAATTTAGAATTATTTTATTTCAAAGCTGGGGGAAAATGTCCATTGAAATATACTTGTAATTATCATAATAAAATATTTCAAATTATTTTACTAGATTATTGATTGATGATTTTAAGCACCTTTCATCTCCTTTTTTTCTTCAAAATGTCCTGTCTTTTTTGTTTTAGTTTGTTTTTTAAGCAAATTTTTAGTTAATTTTCTTGTACTCCTTACTAATTTCTTGGTAATTTGTGGGTCATTTCTTCTTAAATTGCTTATTGCCTTGTTCCCATGTTTTTGAAAGAAATTGAGACAAAATTTCCAGGTTTAAAAGGGTGAAAGAGAAAGTGAAAAAGTAAATTTTCTTACTTAGTTCCCACACCCCCTTCCATGCCCACCTTGAAAATCGAAAAAGGACGCAATAGATGAATCAATTGAATCATCATCAACTAGTAACGCTGTGGAAACGAGTGACAAATACAATTTCAAATTTTAAAGAAATTACAGTATCCAGAACATGATTTTTTAGTTTCTTTTCAAGCCTGTTCCTTAACTTACTCTGTGCAAATGTAAAATTGTTGTTGTTACATGTTAAATTTGGCCTAAGCTGCCAAAATTTGAGAAAACCAAAGGTGTAGTTTCCTGACTGAAGTGTTTGACTGATTGATTTTAATGAGCATCACCTGTATTTGTTTTCTTTGCTCAGAAAAAATCTGTCCGTCTTCTACTTGACATGTCACTTTTCTGTCTGAATAACGGCCTCAGCATCAGGGCGCTCTTGTGTATTTATAGTTCCATTCATTCAAATCTAATTCCACCCCACTTTTATCACCCAGATCAGTTGCACGCCCCCGCAATGCCTCCGGCAACCAGTGAGATCCATGTTTAATTTGCTTCATAGATAGCCGGCACACATGGCCACATGGACGCTTATCACTGAGTATCTAGTGACAAGAAAAAGCAAGATGTTTGAATATATTCAGACAAAGAGCAGAACCTTCAACACTTTCACTTTCAGATCAAGCTCAGCTTTTCCATAGATGATTTCTGGAACAGATCCCATCCTTTGCTTAACCGCCCCCCCTTTTTTTTCACTTCCACTTGTTGAATGCAGCCATATTTATGTGGAGGGAGTGCAAACATGTCAGTCAATTAGTTGCATACAAGGCGGCGGCAGGGTGGGGGGACAGATGGCAGGCTGAGCTCAGCCACCCTGATTTCTCACAGATCACTACCTGGCAATAAAACTCTGACTGATTTACACCAGCTCTTTGTGCACAGATGAAGTGAAGTGACACTCCTGGAGGTTCGGAGCACAAAACCTCCTCCCGGGGCTTTTGTTACTCCTCAGAAAGACTGAGTTAGGGGCTGACAGCAGGCCTGTTGCTTGGTTTGTGTTTCCCTGCCAGCTGAATGTAGCATCAGAGTCTGCAGTGAGTCAGATCTGAATGAAATAGAGTCGGCAACATGCTAGTGTTTAAATGCCATTCTCCAAAGGAAATACAGATATGCATTTTTTGTACTTGGTTGGCTGATAGGGATGTAAAAATACTTTTTTAAGTTGTTTAAAATGTTTAATTTTGTACACTTAAGTCCATATTTTTAATCCAAAATTGTCACATTTAAAAATAAATACAACTTCACAATATGTCAGTTACACGACTACCAAATTACACACGTTACACAACACATTTTATTAGATGAGAGATTTTATAAACGCATATAAAAAATATGGAATTGGTATGCAAAGGCCTTTCCATTGGCATTTTTATCCTCATATTGTCTGTCCTTAAAAGGTGTCTGCAGGTCCATAAAAGCACTTAAAATATCTTGAATTCATTTTCATAAATATTAGGCCTATAACTGTTGCAGTACAAAAATGGTGGGAAAGTTCTTGCTTAGTATAATCAACAGTCAATGTATATACTGTATGTTTATCATCATGTTCACAGTTATTAAGATTATCTAAATGTTATTGTGTATATCTTGAAAAGCAAGAACAGGTGTTTTCTAAATATCATAACTTCATCAATATCAAGGTGTTAAGGAAAAATGCAATGGTTTTATCCAGGTTTTATTTAAATTTGTCCTATTAAAATTGACACAAAGTCTCATATGGTTAGTTGGTAGTGTAAGCATACCTTTATATATGCATGAAATATCTTGTTATTGCAGGCTGCAGTGTGTATGACAAGTTATTAGAACAACCGTATTCACCTGCAATCGGAACACTTTTCCTGCGCCTGTCAATATAATCTTGAAATGCATTTTCAATTTTCCCAAGTTTCATTAGAATCTGGTCTCCTGTTAGCTGTGTCTGAGCTATTACAGAGTTCTGTGATATGGTGACAGTGGCGCTGCATGTTAAATGCACTTCTTGGCTGTAAAGCTTGGCTGAACATGATATTTAAAAAACACCTCAAGGGAATATCTTCAAATTTGACAAAATGACCACTTGGACTTAACAATGAATGAAATAGAATTTGGTGGTCAAAAGCCATGGTCACTGTGACCTTGCTTCTATCTCTATTATTTTGAATACAATATCTCAAGAAGGTCTTGGGGGAGTTTTGTCAAATTTGGCACAAACTTCTATTTGAACACAAGATAGAAGTGATTACAGTTTGGTGGCTGAAGGTCAAAGGCAAAGGTCACCGTGACCTCACATACCATATTTTTTGCCATTACTCAGTAATTCAAATATAAGTATACCAACCTTTCAAAAAATGTCTAATTCGATACAAATTAAGTGATGACATTTTCTATCCAATTGGTCAAAGGTCACCCTCACATGATGATGCTGATGATGTTGGATGACATCACCAAAATTGCCAAATGAATAAATGACATGTTCTTCATATGTTGAAACCATTTCATTCATGAAAAGCCGGCGTGAACGCCAAATAGACCAGAACTGAAACTCAGCACTAACTTTGATGTATCTTTGTTTGTTTTTTTTGTTTGTTTTTTTTTTACAGGAACGTGGAGAGAAAGGCAAGGCATGATCAGATCCGCAAGAAGTACGGTATGTATGAATCTCAGTCTATATTAGCATATTTACTCGCCTGCACCTCTTTAATAATAGTTTGACCGGCTCTGTACCTGTCTCTCCCTGTGATGTATAAACTTGCTGTCCTTGAGTTGATCAGTGAGGCGGACACAGTGCCTCTCTGTTCTGTTAGTGTCAGCTTGTCTCAGATGCATGTTGAATTGGTTTCAGATTTTCCAGGACATTGTCATTGACTTTCATTTCCATACTCTGTGCCAGCAATGCATTATTCAGCAGTGTATGCCTTCTGTCCTCAAGCAAGGCAATTCGGGTCACGTATAGGTTACTCCGAGTCCTGTCCGCTTAAATCAATTTAAGCATAATTTATCATACACTGGTGTCAAATGACTGTGAGCAGGATGTTACAGGTCAACAGACAAAGGGTTGTCTTCGAACAAACACTCTTTGGTATCAGGAAAACTGCACAATTATTTATTCTTCCTGTCTAACAAGGTGGCAGCCACCACACCATTTAAGAGCACATTCTAAAGGTTCATTTCAATTATTTCTTGGTTTCCTATTTCTAAGTCTTGATTAATTGTCACTCATCAAGTTATTTTGAAGAACTTGGAACATTGGGGGTGGGCTTATAATGATGCTCATAACAAGGGGCTCTAATTTTTAAACCCAACACCTTACAAAATTCTAAAACAGAAGTTTAGAAACAGTAAACCAGCTCCGACAAATTTAAGATTTTATATTTATATTTATAACATTGGCTAACATTTTTTTCGCAGTCAGACACAGTGCTAAAGAACCATCTCCAAAGCCGCTCTCCCTATCTACCTGGTCACACTGAAATGGCTCGACTCTGTCAGTAAACCCGCTAATAAAAGTTACCATTAGCTGTTTGATGCTAACAGTTAGTAAGCAAACTTTTTTTGTTGTTTTTTGTTTTTTTTATCTTGTGTGTGTGTGTCCCATGTTTTTTTCTTGGTGTCTCCTCTCTAAATTCAGACGTTTTTCGCAGATCTGTGAAAGCAGGGTGCTGCTGTGGCTGTGCCCAGGGTTTGCTCTAGGCTCCAAGAGTGTGGTGCAATAAATAACCAGTATTTATCTACTGGTATATAAATTCCAATAGCGCACCCAAAATATAAAATCACTATTTGGCGGCAGATATTTTAAATCCTCGTGGGTCGTCACAAATAAATGTGGGAAACCCTGACTTGATAATCACCTGCCTGCTCTGCTCGTTTGTTTGGACTTCTTATATGTGGTTGTGTTCACAGATCTTAGCAGTTAACTTGGTGACTGTTATTGTCTCTAATAGGAAAGCTGCATAACTTAAGACAGAAATAAGACTGGTAGAAATGATGTTCTAAAAACACGCCCTCCGATGGAGCTTTGATGAAGAGGGAATCATTCATTCTCTGCTGTTAATGAGGGAGAAATTTCACCTCTAAGTGAGGAATTACTTCCCACTGATTGACTTCTGATTGAGTGTGTGTGTGAGCAGCGACTCCCCTGGCAGCATCTTGGAAGTAAGATGTCAGGTTGTGTGGTTTTAGTGTCTGGGCAACATGACAGAGTGATGGATGATGGTCCGTTCCTCAGGACTCCTGCTCTCATTAGTTTACTTCCACAGGGATTGCAGAGGAGGCTGCGCTCCTTTCACACTCATTCTGCGCTCTCCTGTTAAACACAATCAAGGGAGCTGTGCTGCATCCTCTCTGAGACTAAACACTAAGTAGTAGTGTTTTAGCACTGGCTCTCAGTTGAGGTTGAGGATCATCGAAAGTGGCCGAGGATTCCTTGAGGGAGAGCCAGGAGGGTATTCATCAAAATGACAAGTTTTATGTCACTATCAGTCTAAATTGTGGCAGCAAGGGAGTATGAATATAAACAGCAACTCTAAAGCTCACTGATTAACAAATTACATCATGTTTGTTTAATGTGTATAAAAGCTGAGATATACAAATGACAAGTAGTTTTAGGGGGATTACATTTTGGATCTATTTCTTGCTATTTCCTCTGTTTTCAGTGTATGAGATCACTCCTCTTATCTCATTCTTGGAACAAAATTATTGTGTATTTTCCAAAATGTTGAACTATTCCTAATTTGACAACAACAAGAAGTTAGTTTAAACTGTCCATGGTAACATCTCATGGGCTTAAGTCTACAGTTCAGCCCAAAATCAAAAATACGTATTTTTCCTCTTACTTCTAGTGCTATATATCAGTACAGATAATTTTGGTTTGAGTTGCCGAGTGTTGGAGATATTGGCCATAGAGATGTCTATGTTCTCTCCAAGATTATGGAACTCTGCTCACAACAAGCTCTGTGAATTATCTTTGTTACCGGATCATGATTGTTGCTGTTGAGTTTTTCAAATGTACTTTCTTGGCGCTTTGAGCACCACAAACCCAGTGCCATTTAATTTCATTATATTAGAGAGAAGGCAGAAATCTCTACAGCCGATATCTCCAACACTCTGCAACTCACACCAAATTCAATTTTTCATTTCAATTCAATTTTGTTCATAAAACCCATTATCACAAATCGTGGTTCATGATAACTGTCTTTAGAAATAAAATTACTAGCATATGACATCCCTCTGTCTTTGACCCTCACAGTGGCTAAGGAAAAACTCAGCCTATAAAACATTTTAACAGGAGGAGAAAAAACAGTAGAAAGTTAAGGACGAGAGGGAACCCTCTTCCAGGACGGACACACGTGCAAGAGATGCTGTAAAAAAAACCCAATAAAATTACAGTGTATGACAAAATTATGCATATAAGAGAGAGAGAGGTAGTGAGAGAGATAGAGATGCACAACGACAATAATAGTAATAAATATAAATGTTAATACATGTAATTTGTGGTTGCACGTATATTACATGCAAATATTGTAGTTTATGTATGTGGCAATAACAATCATATGTGTATAATAATACTGGATGTGTGACTAATAATAATGGCAGTATTAGTTTGCATCAGGTAGGACCACAGAAAAAATGATCTGCATATTGATTTTGGGGTGAACTGTACCTTTAAGGTTTGCTTTGAATGCGATTTCTGTATCTAATGTCCAGTGTTTCAGTTTAGAAATCCCTAAATTCCCTCAGCTGCCTTTGGCAGTCCTTCAGCCCAGCTGTTGTTTTGTCAGCAGGATTTCTGGTTTGCCTTGGTTACAGTTAACTCTTTAATCATCATGTGCCACGAACAGAAACAATATAAAGCCACAGCGAGGATACACACTTATCCATGAGTTGACATTAATGAATGAAATAGAGGACTTTGAATTTTGTTTTGTTTGAAATCCTAAATGTCTTTGAAGTGTATTGTTAAAGGAAAGGAAAAGCTGAAGATCGGGCAGGCTGAGGACAAGATTAAAGTGGATGAATTTAACACTTTTAGTCATGCTGACCAAATGATTTTCAACTCTGTTAGAGTATCTATGGTGGATTTTTCAGGTGAGATGCCGCCGCAGTAATGGCCACTTTCCCGGATTCGTGTGAAGGTTAACATGTAGGGAGAAAATGTTTTCAAATCGACAGGAGTGAGGCCAGGAAATGATTTCATTCTGACAGACAGCCCCACGTACTTTCACTTCCTCAGAGATCCATGGAGAAAGTAGAGCAAAGACACAGCATCAAGTTCTCTGATCCACAATCAACTTCTGTTTTCTTTTCATCTTTTCTTTCTCTTCCTTCCTCTTTCGTCTGTGCAGGTCTGATGAGCGACTCGGACCACCCGTACAGCAAGTTTGAGAACGAGTAAAGCAGCTGCGCTGGAAGGCTTCCACAGGCAACATGTGGAGCAGGCCGTTAGTTTTTAGCTCGAGTAATGCCCATTTCTCACACAAACAGTTAGACAAATGCTGAGTGCCCTCATTCACAATGAGGAAACTCAGACAGAAAATCACTCTTTTACACTTTTCAAACAACAAACCCAGAGAAAAAAAATCTTTTTAAATTCTTGCTGAGAATAGAGTGTTGTGTGTCGGATGGATGTTGAAGTTGGTTTTAAAACTTCCTGCAAAGTTCTTTCATCTTTTGAAATTTCATTGAATGAGTTATCTCTTTTTAAACATTGTAGTTTCATATCGGTCTTTGCACTTTGTACATACAGTATTGATTTATGAAATCCAAAAATAATGATTGTACTGCATATGTGTTCTGACACATAAATAAATTTCTTCTCTTTTAATGATGCGGTTTTGTTCATTTATTCTTCAGATGATTTTGTTTTCTGATGGTTTTTGGGACATCTGAAGAGTTTTGAAATAATTTGTGGCTTTTCAATGCACAAAGTCAAGAAAAAAACAAACTTGTGTTAGCAAACTGCTGCGGTGTCCTCCACCAGTGGCTGTATACAGGTTCATTGACTGATGAGGACACTGAGAACAATCCATCTGCTCCTGCCCTCGCTCCCTAAGTGATAATTCAACAAGTCTAATAAACTTGTAGGCTGTGCAGCATCTGACGGAGCTTTTATGGAGCTTTAAAGATGCAGATGTGCTGACGTTGTGGTATCGCTGTGGTGAGAAGAGTTTGTAACAGTTACAGCTGTCTACAGACAATAAATGTTACTCTGACAGATAGTGACTTTTTACTGTTTATTTCCTGCGTGCTATGGTAACTCATAAACAAAATGTCAAATTATTGGATAATAATCAAATATTATCATGAAGAGAGCCTTTCCTACATTTAGCCATTATGTGCCTTTAGTAAATTATCGTTTTTGTGATTAGATTTTCATTAGGTTTTGTGTAGAGTATAATAATAATATATATATATATATTGCTATTTTCGGTGTTTTATTAAAGGTAGTTTGCATGTAACTTTTCACAAATTTTTTGCAAATTTTTGGCAGCCCTCTTGTTAAATTGCTTATCGCTTCTTCACAGGTTTTTGAAAAAAAAAAAAAAATCTAGCCAGTTTTGATCAGGTTTCAAAGGGACCTCAAAACAGTAAAAAAAAAAACTCCAGAAACTGTATTTATAATTCTTATAATTATACTTTTAAAGCTCATTTTCTTTTTTGTTTATGTTTCCTACTTTTCGGCCTCCAACTTGCAAAACATCCGTAAAAGGTAACAAAAAATGACCTCAAAATCTAATTAGCAAGAAAATCATATTATTTTTTTTTTTGTTTTTGTTTCTTAGTTTTGACTAATGCCTTGCAAATTTTTGGGCCATTTGTTGGGACTCATCGATTTCTTTCCATGCTTTTGAAAAAAAATGCAAAAAATCTAAAAGTATATTTATTTTCAGCACTTAAAAAAATGTGCATTTTTTTCGTTAATTGTCAGGTAATTTTCTTGTGATTTTACTACTTTCTTGCTCATTTTTGCACTTTTTTCAGGTAATTTTCATGTAACTTTTCACTAATTTCTTGAAATTTTTTTGGCCATTTTTTGTTAAATTGCCCATCGCTTTCTTCACAGGGTTTTGAAAAAATATATATAGCCAGTTTTGCTCAGGTTTCAAAAGGCTAACAGTGTGTTTGTGAGGACTCCAAACCCACCATAATGTTAAGGAGCTGAGTTAAATATGCAGGACTTGTTCTTAGTTACAGTACCAGAGGAGCTCTCACATTACTGTACCTGACAGGACTCCAGGGCTGTGAAATCATGCAGTTACCTCACTGCCATCTGCTGCCACCAGCGTGCAAAATTTCCTTAAATTTCCAGAGCAACTCTAAAGCTCATCCACTTTCTAAGAACCTTTGACGCATTTTAACATAAGCCTTGTGGAGCTGCTTTTTACTGGCTTTTTACTACCTTAGATAAGATTCAGTTTCACACCATATATACTGCATATACTCTCCACAGACTGTAGAGGTGTGCTGAGTTTATATAGAACATGTGCATGCAACATTAACGAGGGCTACATAATGAAGCACCAATTCACACTAATGAAGCTGTGCATTTGTCTCAATTATCAGCGTGCTCCAGCCAAAGCAATTATGAAAACATTTGAGCCCTTTGCATTCCAGAGATGTCTCTGCTCTCTAATGGCTTCACCGAGGGCCTCATCCCAAAACTGAGACACACTCTGTATCCATACACTGCTCCACCATTGTTCCATGAAGCCTGTGAATTACTCATGCAGCTGCTGTGGCGACTGCAGCACAGACATGATCAAATTGGAGATGCCAGGCAGCACATAAAGACACATGACAGGAGCAGAATGGAGCTCATGAGCTCGCTGCCGCAGGATTTAGATTATTGATGCAGGCTTTTGGATAGCTTTAATCCCGCAGCTTGCTTTAATCCCAGCTATATACTGTTGTACTTAACTGACAAAATTTGATATTATTGTGGCAGAAATGGGCTGTTGGGATATTAAATATCTGCATTCCAAAAAGAAAAAGGGATGAGAGCCGAGAAAAATCCTTAATAAAAATACAATTGTGCAAAATTCTGGAATCGACAATGGTGCTGAGGTGTGATTGCAGTGATTTCATATGATTATAACTTGTTTTGCACGGCTATGATACCCAAATATTTTCACCAAATGCATTGCAATAACTGTCTGTTTGTGCACATCACCAAACTCAATATTTTGAGGGATTTTATTTGCCTCTATGATATAAGATATTCCATATATATAATAATAATAATAATTATTATTATTATTTAAAAAAAGAAAGCTGTGTGTGAAATCAAACCTCATCTTCAAGAAGTTTAATATGTACTCCAATTAATGTGAAATGTAATATTGTTTAATATTTATACCGTGAACAATGTATTGTATCCCTGGCATGGACTTTTTGTATGTATTTTCTATTTGTCAATAAAATTTAAAAAAAGAAGAAGCAAAAAAAACCTAAAAAACTTTCCCGGAATCCAAGTCCAATCGGGGGCCAATCGGGGATCTGCACCGTAGTGACAGCTTAAGCAGCCAATCAGGGACTGCATTGCAGTTTGTGACGTAGCAACAGAAGGCTCGCGCAGCAACAGGTGCTAACTTTAGCATTAGCAGAGTAAACACCTGATAAGTGAGGTTAAGAGCGATAACAAGAAGATTCACCTGGAGAGTTTTTTTGGAGGAAAATACTTTTTAACCGTTTTTCTGACTGGAATTGGCCAAAGCTGGATTTACTAACTGACTTTGTTGGTGATGAAGAAGATGTTCCCTGCTACAAATACAGGGTTTGTTGTTTGGTCAGTAAATTGGTCCTCACAATGCTTCAGACAGACAGCAAGGATGCTGCTAGCTTGGAGACAGCTGCTGAAGCAGAAATGCTGAAATAAAATTATACTGGCAACACCAGCGTATCACAAAGACCTCATGAGGACTCTTGTCGACAAGAAACACGTCACACACAAAGGGTAAATATAAATATATTGTATTTTTGTACTGTTAATGTCTAACTGAGAATGTGTTTGTGTAGCAGAGGAGCAAAAGCTAATGATAACGTCAGGATTAGCTGAAGGAGTTTGTCAAAGTGAGAAACTCCCGCCAATTTAAATGTGTTTGAGTGGCAGAAACTTTCTGCCAGAAAGTCCAGACTGACACAGGGAGAGGAACACAATGTTGAGCCCAGGAGCAGAGATGTCAGTACCACGATCCTGCTTTGACATGCATCTGTGCCATATTGGGAAGGTCAAAATTTGCTAGTAAACAAATAGGCATGTATTGAGAGATGCAGATTTCGCTATAGAATTGACTGTAACTTGCTTAATTCTGAAATGATTTTCGCAAAGATTGGCATTGATGTAAACACCATAAAGTGAACATGGTGGTGGTTACTTGTTTGAATTAATTTCTGTCACTAGAGGCTATCTTATCAGCTCTATGACTAAACAGTCATCTTCTGAATAGCAGCAACACTGGGACATGAAGCTCCAGCTTCTGAAAAAGCATCATCCAGTGATGGAGTGTAGCAAAGAACATTTATTCAAGTACAGTACTTGAACTTTACTTGAGTATTTGCAATTTCTGCTACTTATAATTCCTGCAACTTCATTTAATTCAACTTCATACTTCCACTACATTTCAGAAACATTACACTTGTGTAATACTCTACACACGATGTCTCATGTACATCAGAGGTCTGATGTGCAGCATCAGCAGCGGCTCTCTGTATAACTGATGCTCTTTTTCAATCACAACAGCTTTCTGTGTGCTGCTGTCTTTCATTCAGAATAAGATGATTTTGATGCTGCTACTGTACACAAGTGGGATGTTTTTGCTTCATGCACCACTGAACAACTTTCCAAAAAATTAATGGGGTGCTGCCTACAGCACTGTATCTGGGTCTCTTTATACATCCATGGCCTTTGCACCATCATTGCATCAAGGAAATGACTGTAGCAGCGCTTTTACCTTTATATACCTATATATACATACACCTTTATGTGCAATGTGACATTACAACTTCACATAAGTCTTGAGGGCACAGTTTTTGAATACAGACTGTGTCCATTTATCTAGAAGATGTTATGATTCAAAAAATAGCTGATGCAAACTGTTGCCTTAATTGTTTTTGTTGTTTTGTGCACATTTTTTAGAGTGCACAATATGGGATCTTTAACCCTTTGAAACCTGGATTGACATCACTTTTCTTGTGCTGCATTCAAACTCCTTTTACAAGCTGTTCAACCCTTTGAAGCTTGAGTAAACCAGTTTGAAAGGAAAAGAGGCAGTGTAACTTGGCAAGAAATGTCCCACACATCAGAAGAAATTGGTAAAAGGTGACAAGAAAGGGACCTGATACCTTTTTTTCTTTTTAAGGCAGAACATTAGGGGTTCCTGGTATCTCAGTGGAGAGAGTGGGTGCCTCGTGTAGGTGATGCCCTTGCCACAGTGGTCGTGGGTTTGCTTCTAGCTTGTGGCCTGTCCATGTCACCCCCTCTCTCTCCCCCTTTCATGCTTACTTTCTGTCCTGTCAATTAAAGGCAAAAAATGCACAAGTAAATTAAAAATAATAATCAAAATAACATAAAATAAGATTAAAAAAAGCAGAACATTGAAAAGAAAATTATGTATTATGTTGTTTTTAAAAGAAATCAAACCAATCTGCCCAGGTTTCAAAGTGTTCAGTCTAAAATATCAACTCTGCTATTCCTAGAATCAGGATTACCGCTGATGGTAATCGGGGAATACCCGGACCTGCACACAGTGACAGGGTCTTGCAGAGGGCAGCAGTCTCAAACCGGAGCGCTGACAACAATCTGGTTCCCCTATGAAAATATATTCCTCCTCCTGCAACACATTACAGGGAGGAGCTGGCTGCGAAACGGACAGTCTCTGCGACTAATGGGAGCGCGGTGCTCGTCGGGAGTCCTCCAATCCGCGCGTCCAGGGCGGGGCCTGGGGTCGAAACCAGAGAGAGAATCCCAAAAATGACATCTAGATTGCGGTGGAGCAGGGAGCGACTGGGACGCTGAGAGAAGAAAGGAGAAGTCAGAGCGAGCTCCAATTTACAGGATTTTAAGACGGAAAAAAGACGCACCGGAAAGGCGCAGCAAATTACGCACGGGTTCCCACTTTGGATGTTGAGACTTTTATTGCATTTTTTGGAAATGTAGTTGCATTCTTGAGAAAATCCCAAGAAGGCATTTGTTGTTACTAGTTGATGAGAGAAGTGAGAGCCGCCGAGGCTCCGTTTCCTGTTTGCCAGCGCGCTGCAGCTGGCTGAAGAAGCCCCGCAGGGCTGCCTCAACACCGGTGCTCCTTCCCCGCCGCAAACCACAGCCGGTCCGCTCAGTCCGCTCAGAAACTCGGTGGAAAAAAAAATGTGCGACTTGATGCCAGCCTCCCAGCCCCCGGAGAAAATCGGCAAAATGAAAAAGTTGAGGAGAACTTTGTCGGAGAGTTTCAGGAGTATCGGTGAGTAACGGGATGTGTTTTTAATTTTCCAGCCCCTTTTTTGCAGCCCTTTGTACTGACAGAAATGTCTCCAGCAGCAGCAGTACAGGCTACTCCTTTCTGCCGAGGTGATGTCTGGTCACAGTTGGGGTTAGCAGCCATGGAAAAGCTACATCACCTTGGCCTTTCCACAGTTCCTTCAGCTGAATGCCTTTTTGGTGGCTGACAGATTTTTACTGTTAAGTTTGTACAAGAGTTATGAGGACAGCGTCTTTAAAAGAAACACAGCTGGAATGTTTTCCTGAAAAGCTGCTGTAGAGTTTAGGTTTGATTGCTCAATACCGATTCCATACATATCATCATTATCGAGTCATAATGCTCACAGTCTTCGTCATCATAAATTCTAACGTAACCCTTTGAAACCTGAAGTAACATCACTTTTTTGTGCTGCATCCAGATGCATTTAAAACCTTTATACTCAGCAAATTGATTTCTTCCAAAAACACGGGAAAAAGGCAATGAGCAACTCGGCAAAAAAAGACCAGCTGCGAACTTTAAGAAATTAGTGGATTATTAGAAACAAAAGAAAATAAGAAAAAAAGGGAATTAGAAAAAAACAAGCTAGGGAAAAATTTCCAGAGAAGTACTTTTAAAATCACTTTCAAATAATTGTTATACTTCTTAATATTTTTTTCCCCTGGAACATCTCCTTTTTCCTTTCCTGTTCTTTATGTTTACTTTTTACTTTTTATTATTATTTTAAGGGAATTTTCTTGTACTTATAACTAATGTCCTACTAAGAAATCAAGCCATTATGCCCAGATTTCAAAGGTTTCAACCCTTCAAACCTTTGGAAAATTATTTTTTAAAAAGCTAGGAAAAAATTCTAATGAACTATATTCGAAATTTTTAAAAAATATAATTATTATAATTTGTAATTATTTTTTCAGTTCATCATCTTTTCTACTTTACCATGTTTTTCAGGTAATTGTCTTGTATTTTAAACTAATTTCTTGCTGATTTCTTGTTAAGTTGCTCATTGTCTTCTTTTCATGTTTTTGAAAGAAGTCAAGCAAATTTGCCCAGGTTTCAAATGGGTAGATGTAGGAAAAGAAATGCCATTTTTCTATCAGATGAGGAAGAAAACATGTTGACCATATAGTATCAGCTGTTTTTCTTTTTTCTGTATAAGTGAGCCATAATGACCAAACATACCAAAATGAATAACTCACAAGAGGTGCCAAAACTTTATGAACAAAGTCTCCATCTGTTTCTTTTTTTGGTACCAAAATATGCATGAGCCTCAGTGATAATGATACCAACTGTGTAGGACAGTTTATTTATTATTGATTAATCTGCTAATTCTCTTTATTAATTAATTAATTAATCTATTGGTGTCCAAAAAGTCAGATTACAATTTCCATCAAGTCTATGTGATGTATTGCAGTTGCTTTCTTTGTCCCACCATTACACCTTAAATATTCATTCTTCTATTCATTCATTCTTTACTGTCAGAATATACAAAGAAATTTAAAAAAAACCTCACAAGAAAACGCTGGTATTGGACATTATTTCAAACCCAGGATTCATTACATTTGTATGTTTCATATGTATCATTTCAAAATTTCTAAAGTGGCATAGTTTATCAGCTGACTTTATCATCAAGAGATGGAGGCTATGGTGGATGGCATGACACCTGCCAAGCTTTAGACCACTGTGTGTAACCACCAAACGACAAAAACCGTCAATTCTACTGAGACTTCGCTGTGTTTTCAGCTGCAGTTTACCCACTAAAACTGGGTGCTTTAAGCCACAACATAATCGGTTACTTACCATAATCAGGTAGTTTTTGTGCCTAAATCTAACCTCACCGTTACCACAACGTTGAACTGTAAAGTTTCGATATATCTGCTATACAGTAACATTCTAATGTATCATATCCATGGTTTGCAAACATGTATGATGCCAACATTTTTTTCTGGTGATTGGGTTGGCTCAGTGCATACATGGGTCACAAATCAGGGCTGAAACAATTAGTCAATTGATTAGCTTATCTGTGCAAAATTAACTGTCTTGATAACCAGCTAATCCATAAAGTGTGAATACTTGAAATGTTGGCATTGTACATTTCTGCAATACATTCTACTTGTATAATATTATGTAGCAGATATGTTCAAACTTACATTTCAAAGATGCTGTGGTTAACACGTGGTTACATTTAGGTACAAAAAACACTTAGCTGTGGTTAGAAAAACACCATTTTCTGGCTTAAAATCCCCACTGGAAAAGCAGCAATGTCTGAGTAAAAAAAACAGCTTTTTATGCCTAAAAAGCTGCTGGAAGCTTGCTAAGTCACAACCGGATTTGTTGTTTGTTGATCTCGATAAGTGATCTGCAGCTTGGCAGGCAGGGGACACCATCCCCTCCATCCCCTGATGACAAAATCAGTTTTTCACTTTCGAAACTTTAATATGATATGCATGAAATGTGCAAATGTAATGTATCCATGGTTTGTAGGAACATGCAGAGGTGTTCCTGGAGGCGCCTGTGCTGACTGAGTAGGGCCTTTCACAGTGCAACCTGTCAGCTCGTGTAATGGCACTACTATTTCTAAATGACTTCAGACGCATCCTTGACATTTCTATACTGCAGTTTCTTCTTGCCTCTGATATATCTTAGACATCAGCTAACAATCATCTGTTTACTAAGTCAGCAAGCATCTTCAACATTGTGTTCCAGTCTCACAGATTGTGCTTGATCTTAAGATACATGTTTTATACCAACACTTATGTGTACACTAGTAAATGGCATCATCCATCAATATGAATTATGATGGACTATTTCAGCTCAACTGATACCTGGTAAAGAAGTGAAACCATTATATTTACTATTTCATACAAGGAGGTTTAATATAAGTAGGTGTTTCTGCAGATTTTGTTGCCACTTGACAGAAATACCATAGAGGAGACTAATTAAAATACTGGATTTTTGAGGCTAATTCTGAAAGCAAAATCTGAGTTCAAAAAGGTTGGAGCTGTATATATCTGCTGATGTTCAGTTTTTGACATAAACACATTACTCCACAATTCAAGATGGTACTGCAGAAGGCAACTGTAGTTCTGTGCTATTATTTATTGTACATACGTATTTAGTTTTTTAGAATATATATATTTGTACGTAGTAGTAAAATGTCCATAGTAGTTGTTTATGTTAACTTGTCCAGCTCTGTTTCCTTGATTTTAGCCGTGTATCTATTTAGTGTGTGTACTTTGAGAGCTTTGTAAAAAAAACAAAACAGAGTCTAATTCCTTGTGCGCACAAATACTCGGTGATTGAAGCTGATTCATAACAACTTGTAATTAGGATCTCTTACATTGGGTTAGTTGGTTGTATTTTGTGATTTAGATATGCGCTGTATTGGACATTGTGTTACTTGGGCATAACTCTGACTCATAACTCATAACTCAACTCTGACGTATATGTGCAGTGTAAAGGGATGTGTGTCCCTTTGTCTTCTGTTTCTGTGTCTTCTATATTAAGAGGTTCTTGGGGGTCCGTGAACGCAGCACAGGCGGGACTCTCCATGAGTTCTTTTTTTCCTCAAAGCAGTTAGTGACTCGCAGGGTGTATAATTGATCTGTTAATTCCTTCAGAGCTGATCAAATTGATTGATGAGAGACGCAGCTGTTTGTGAGTGAATGCAAACTTTTAGACTTAGCAGAATGAACGATTAATTTTCACTAGCAATGCACCTGACATTCTGCTGCTCCGTCTGTGCCCAGAGTGCGCACTCTGCTCCAAGAGTGTGGTGCAGTCAATAACTGAATAGTGTAAATATTTAAAAAATGTTCAGAAAGAATGGGCCACCTCCAAAAATAGAAAAATCTGTTTTTGGCAGCAGATGTTTTAATTGTGGCATCCTGCCAAAAATAAATGAGTTAGGTGATGTTTTCCAAGAGCCTGATTTGTCGTACAGATATAAAGTGTAAAGCAGCAACTAAGCTTATTATTGGTATGTTTTGTTTGGGTTTAATCAATAAACTGTTGGCTGATAAAATATCAGAAAAACTGTCCTCACAACTTCCCAGAGTCCAGTCCTGGACTTATTCAGATGTTTGTCTGTCTGACAAACAAGCAGTTTAACATGAAAAAAAAGATTAATAAAAAACAGAAAAGACAATGAATCAGTTGTCAAAATTATTTACGGTTAATGCCATTAATCAGCCTGCCTCGGATTCATGGTAATGTTATGGACAGTATGGGTTATAGTATTGTGCTAGAGTTAAATCCCTGTATCGCCATCATCATTTCTTTTCATTCCCAGTTATTAAGTAGAGTTCTTCCCCAATAATGAATGCTATGCTGCTAAAGTAACCTCGACTGAACAAAAATCAGCACGCACACACACTCACGTCACTGTAGTCAAGGTGCACCCATCATATCTCATTTCATCTTTTCTCGCGTTCCCCTGTTTCTCCTCTCTTATACTCACACACACACACACACACACACACACACACACACACACACACACAGAGCGCCTCGGCAGTGATCTTCAGTTCAGTGGCCTTTGAAGCGGTGTGTGTAGAGAATGAATAGCTGGATGCGGCCTATTCGAAAAGATGAGAAATGAACAGAAGAGAGTTTGGGTCGATGTCACGGGGGGGAAAGAAAGATTGGCATTGACTTTTCTGCTGTGCTGACGCTCATCTCTTATTGGCCATCTTTCCTCCCATCTAAATCAACACATCTGAGCATCGATCGGCCTCTAGCCCTCTGCTCTACGGATGCTTAAACAAAGCACATTGAAGAGCCAGCTTTATTGTTTATGTCCTTGTAACAGTGTTGATCCAACTGGTCCCAGTGGGAAGGGCTGCTTCATGTGGCAAATTATGGCACTGTGCAACATTATGCATTTGTGGATGTTTTGATTTTAATAGCTTTGGACCTGTTTAGTGGACTGGTGTAGGGTTTCTCTGCCTTTTCTGATCTGTACGCCCACGTTTGATCCTCAGGAGCCAAGGCATTAGAGAGCTGTCAGTTTTTCATGAGAGCCTCAGATGGATTTTATGGAAGATTAAATAATTACTTTATTTAAAGACAGATTACTCCCCCTCAACCAAGAGAGAAAAATCACTCTCTTTCCACATTTATACCTTGTTGTCGTCTTTTTTTTAAACTTTGAATTGTGCAAACATTACTTTATTAATGATGAAAACCTAAAATGATTTTCCGTCCTCCCCTTAAACAACCTAATTATTGCTTTTCTGCAGTAGTGACCGAAAGGCTGGCCCAATCTCTGGACCTGCGGGATAAATCTTGGCAGTGAAGTAAATTAACACAGCATTACTGCCATTGAGGTGCCCTCGAGCAAGGCAATTAACCCGCAATTGCTCCTGAGGAGTTGCAGAGTGGCAGTCTGTTCAGTGTGGCTGGAGCTTCAAGATGTGGATGTGTGGTTAAGAGTATGTCCACACCAAGACGGCATGTTCACGACTGCGCTCACCCTGTTGCTGTCTACATTCAGATGGTTCACAAAACTCCTACTTTTAGGCCAGCCCAGTCACCAGACAAGAACCACGAATATGTTAATTTTGCATAATTTATATCTGTCACATTGTTTTGAAAGTGACATCATGCGTGAGCTGACATTGTCTTGGGAGGTGGAGGGGATGGAGTCATGCCGCAGACCACTGTTTGAAACCAGTAAACAAAACTGATTGTGATTAAGCAAGTTGCTTTGTTCTTCTTCTTGAGGTGAAAACGTTTTCCAGCGACCTGTCGATGTTTTTCTGGCAGCTTTTAAGGCACCAGATGTAGTTGCTTTGTAGCAACCTGACGCTGTTTTTCGAGTGACTTTTTAGGCACCAAATGTGGGTGTTTTGTAGTGACTTGTCACTGTTTTTCTGACATTTTTTTAGGCACTAAATGTAGGTGTTTTGTAGCAGCCTTTCACTGTTTTTCCATGGAGTTTTGGGCAACAAACATGGGGGTTTTGTAGCGACTTGTCACTGTATTTCTTGCAGCATTTTAGGCACTAAATGTAGGTTTTTGTAGCAACCTGCAGCTGTTTCTTGAGTGGCTTTTTAGGCACCAAATTTGAATGTTTTGTAGTGATGTATCACTGTTTTTGTGGCTGCTTTTTAGGCATTAAATGTAGGTGTTTTGTAGCAATCTGCTGCTGTTTTTCAAATGGCTTTTTCAGCACCTAATGTGGGGGTTTGTAGTGATGTCACTTTATTTCTGGTAGCTATTTTGGCCCTAGTTGTTGTTTTGTAGCGATCTGTCTTTGTTTTTACAGTGACTTTTGGGCAGCAAACATGGGGGGGTTTGCAGTGACCTTTTCGCTGTTGTTACAGCAGCTTTTTAGGCACCAGTTGCTGTTTTGTAGTGACCTGTCAATGTTTTTCCAGCAGTTTTTTAGGCACCAAATATAGTTGTTTTGTTGTTACCCATTCCTGTTTTTTGCCTAATATGCTACATAATAAAGTGAAACATTGGTGGTTTGTAGAAATGTACAATGGCAAAATTTTTTTTTTTGGCACTGGCGTTATACAAGCCGTTGTCAAACCCTACACTCCTCTACACCATTGTGCTCCTCTGCCTCAGCACCATTGACACTGTCACCCTGAGGGCCCTGTGGCTGCTCACGTTGGTCAGTGCCCTTCTCTGTTGTAGGCTGGAGTGGCGAACTGAACTCCACTTCACTGGAGTCAGTACAGCAGTGTCACTGATCATCTTCTACTGCAGGCTGTAAATGCACCGTTTCAAACCACAACTGGATATGTCTAGTATTCTCTTTATAAAGCTGTTGTCATTATGCTGTTATGTTGAGCATAAAATAAAGGTTTGACAAACATGTAGGGACCGTGGTGCAGGAGTATCTGTTTTTCTTGTTAAAAACTTGGTAAAACCTTCTCAGGGTGCGACACTTTTCACAAATATTTATACCTTGGCACCTTGATTTGATTTCCCTCAAAAGAGTAGGAAAAAGGCAAGGAGCAACTAAACAAGACATGGAAATTGCAAGAAATATGTCCAGAGAACTATAAATCTGTAATTATCGTAATTATATATGTCTAATTATCTTACAGAATTCTAATTTAAGCACTTTTTTCAGGTCATTTTCTTTTTTCATTGTTTTATTTTTCTCTCTTTGACTTTTTTGTTGTTGTTTTTTGTGTGTGTCCCTGTAACAGGTAGCGATAGGCTATCTGCCCCACCTCAGTGACTCAAGGCTGTCACAAGTTGTTTTCAAATGTAAAAAAAACCCTAAGAATTAGTGTGGAGGAAGTGTTCCTGTGTGACTATAAAAAAGGTTCCTGGAGAGGAGTGTTTGTGCTCAGTAGAAACTTTCCTTGATTCTGCAGATGAAACACTGAGTAAAGTGACTTCAGGCAGATTTATCAGCACATCTCTGAAGTTATTTTACCAAGAGAACACCTCCTCTGTATGAGTGGTTTGGCTTCTTAATGTTTTCCTCACAACTTTGATCAAAAGACAAATTCTTTCAAGTGAGAGATGCAGTAAGAAAAGCTGTACAAGCAGTAATGAGGTGTTATGGGTTTAAGGCAGAAGTGGCAGCTTTTTTTCTCATTTTCTGCAGTGAGTTTGGACAAAACAGTCTTTTCCCTCTGTAACATTTCACGTATCCTCGTAATTTCCCTTAGACAGTGATTCTATTTTTTTTTTTTTGTATGCGCACTGGAAATAAATATAGTATAAAGATAATTTGCCGTGAGAAAGAATACTCTGACAGCATCTCACCGGCATCAAAATCTAAATGTTTTGACACTTTTCACTGAGTGCTCCTTCAGCACAAATGAGGGATCTTCATTTGATGTTTTCCTGAAAAGTTTTCAAAATATCTTTTTATTCACATCATGTCAAAAAACTCACATAATAATGTGCAGAAAGCATGCACATGCACACATATTCTTCACTGGTTGTTTTTAACATGTAGAATCTTAATCCTCATAAAGATACATTTTCACTTGGGATTGCCTCTTGCATATTAAATACAGTCATATTTAATGTCAAGGGCCTAATGATTATGTTTGTTGCAAGATATACTTATATTCTTATTTATGCCAAGAGTAAGAAGATGGGTAGGCTACCATTTCAAGGAAGGTATAAAGCCAACACTTCATATGCCCTCAAAGTTATGTCAAGAAATATTAACTGCATGTAACCCCATAATACTAAAGCAACATATACTTTTTACAATTCAGTTTGTATTTAAAAAATGACACACACTGTGTTAGTTAGAGCTATTGCTGTGTTTTTTTCAACTATTGACAGGATGACAGCAAACTCTTGTTTTTAATTCTATGCATGATAGTTTTTCCCTAGCTTTTTAAAAATAATTTTATAAATCTACTGATGTCTTGCAATTTGTGGAACAGTTCTACCCAAGTTGCACATTGCCCTTTTCCCTTTTTTTTTGAAAGAAATCACACCAATTTGCTCAGCGCTCAAAGGGTTAAATACTTGAGAAAAGTGTCTGAAAGCAGCACAAGAAAAGTGATGACACTAAAGGTTTCATAGGGTTGATTTGTTGTCTCACATCATCCAACTGAGATCTAGTTGAAATGTGAATGTGGACAGAGGTAATGCTACAAACCACAGCATTTTTGGTACAAATGCATTTTACCCCAAACAACTGAGAATGGTTTTTGAATTAATATTTAAAAGATTATTCTAAATCCAAACATTTGAAATGACTATGTAAAATGTGTTTCTTGTCCAGTGAGCACTAAATCTTGCGTGTCAGCCGGTGCAGTAGCTTTATTGTCTACCTGCAGTCTAATCCATTGTATTGAGTGTGGATTTGTGGCTGTGATTATGCTGTCTGGAGTGTCTGGGAAGTCTTTGGGGAACGTGTGTGTACTCACCCTCTGAGGAGAAGGAAGCAGCAGTTTTAACGGCTCAGTGACTGCGCCGACAATGCTTCCAAACACTTACTCTGACATAAAAAAAAGTCATTTTACCACAAAGCAGCCCCCAGAGCACCCTGTCCTTTCGCCATCTGTACTGCCTCCCTCATTAGACAACATGATCATCATGAGGAGTTAATAACTGAAAAATCATCATTTGCTTATTAATAATGCTCTCCGCACGCTTGTTGAGCTGCGAGTGATTCAGAAATCAAAGCTGCAGAAACAAACAGTTTATTCCCTTCCTCTGCATAAATATGATGGATACTGATGCCAAGTGCAACACTCTCTTCCCCTTCAATTAATGTGAGGAACACAGTGGTTTGTCTTAATGGATGTAGATGTGACAAATAACTGAAAAGCTTTTTGTATAATTTTTAAAATTGTGATTCTTAGTCTATCCAGCCTGCAATAAAACATTACATGTAGCCTAATGCACTACAAATTAATGTAATCTGAAAGTTGTTTCCTGACCATTTCAGAAATAAACATTTTTTTTTGTTGTGTGACATCATAACACATATCTGAACCCCCCCCCCCCCCACCCACACACACTAAAAACAAACAAACAAACAAACAAAAAAAAAACCCAGCAACTAAATTCCACAGAGATGCTTGGTAACAAACATGATATTGGAATGGCAACACTTTTCTATGTGTACTTGTGTCTGACCATTACCCCCCCCTTTTTTTTGTATGTTTGTCTGAATGATCCCATTTCCTATTTTCTGTGTTCTCATAGAACGGACAAACTGCAAAACTAGGGGTGACGCTCACTGACATCCCTAAATCAGCCGCTGGTTGACTGTCGGCCTGGTGTGTCAGGGCTGTTAAACCACTCAGCCAACTTGACAACTAAACTCTTAATTTAGTGTGGACTAGTGACATGTAAAGACTGAAATTGTTTTTTTTGGAAACACCCCTAAAGCTACTATATTTATCATTGTCAGCTTTCAAAGCAGCAGCACATTACGTAGCTATTTGTCTACCACATCTATGGGTAAGATATATGAGAACTTAAAGTCCTCAGTACAGTGTACACCATAACACATTTTCATCAGGCTAAGTATTCGTCTAAATATCATCACCCAACATGGGGTTTGAACCCACATCCCTAAACTTAGAAGTCTCATGCTCTACAGAGCTAGCAGGGCAATATTTGACAGAAATTTGATCCAATTTAGGGCTTCTAATGGTCTGAGATCCCCTTACCCAGTTGGATTTCTGGGTGGATTTTCTGAAATACCAATGGATCTGTTTTGTTTTAGTCAGCTACTGGACAATCAGCTCATCTGTGTAGCTCAGTCTGTGTTTTATGCCCAGTATATATTGTATGATATTTTGGGCTGAACCACTTGTAGCTTAGTCAGCGTTTTACACTCAATTTGGTCATTTTCTCATGATTTTATAGGCTACATGTACATTTTCAAGGGAAACATGTTTGAGACAGAAACAAAAGGAGGAATATCTGTATCACCAAACTAAAATAATGAAAGCTACAGATAACCTAGGTCAGGAGCGGGATTTGAACCCATTCTTCCATTTGGACACCAGAAGTCCTTTAGATATTGGAAGGAGTCAGCCCTTGTGTCTGGTACCTTAGACCACTCTGCCATCCTGACAACTATGATACTAAATGTAGTCTGGAGTTACAGCTTTAAAGAGATACAGGAGACCTTTAAAAATGTATGACAACCATACAGCCACTGTATCATTGTCAGCTTTTGAATTGGCAACACCTAGCTGTTATGTTATGTTATGTCAGCATGCGTCGGTTGACGTACACTACCAACATAGTGCCAAAATACACCCTGAAATCCTGGCATCGAATCCCACTCGTGCACAACTTGTAATGACCATATTATTAGCCCACCAGACTCTAATTACTATCTAGTAATGATGATATGACTACTGTTCGTGTGATACTCACTCGTTATGATCATATGACTGCTGTGCGATCGGTGCCAAGTCGTTTTGAATATGACTACTGTTCACTTGCACAGTGCGAGTGCGTAGGCTACTGTATGAGCATAACAAGTTGGCACCGTACTGGCACAGAGTACACAGCAGGTTACTCATACTCATATGTTCATAACAACTTGGCACAGAGCGTGTAAAGTACGGGCTCGTACTGTACGCGCTTGTGCCGATACCAAGCATACAGTAGGCTACTAATATGATCATAACAACTTGGCACAGAGCGTGTAAAGTACAAGTGGAGACGCCTGGAGGAGGCAGGCTCTCATGTTCCATTCTTGGTAGCGATACGAGCACCGATTGGCTAAATCTTGGTAGAATTCTTGGTAGTAGACGGCAAGGTGATTGCCTGTCACTACCAATAAAAGAGCTTGACTCATCTACCACCTAACTAAATTAAAGCTGCAGATAAACTATATGTCAGGAGTGGGATTTGAACCCACGCCTCCATTCGGAGACCAGAAGTCCCTTTGACTTAGGAAGGAGTCATACCCTTGAGTCTGGCGCCTTAGACCACTCGCCATCCTGACACCTGATAATCTGAAGTCAGTCTGGAGTTACATGTTTACAGAGCTGATGAAGACTTGGAAAATGTATGACAACAACCATAAAGCTACCAATTTATTATTGTCAGCTTTCAAAACGGTAACATGTTTCAGTTATTTGCCTAACATATCCATGGCAAAGTGATTTGAGGACCGATGGGTTTGCCTTTGATTCAGTATGCTCAATTGGTGGAAAAGAAAAGGACCAAGTGGTGCTAGCAGTGTAGGATACAGCACAAAAACCAGTCGCGGTCCGGTATCAGTTACTATTGTCAGCATTGTTATCATGATCCTGATATTAAGAGTTACATGCTGTACTGACTGAGCGAGCCGGGCTATATTTGATGCAAAAATGGATCCCATTTCGGGACTGAGAACGCTCACCCAGTTGGATGTCTGGGTCAATCCCTCAAAATATTGATGGATTTGTTTTGTTGCTGACTCAGTCTGCAGCTTGACAGTCAGCTCACCTGTATAGCTCGGTTAGTGTATTTCACTTCATTTGGCATTTTTTTTTAATGTTTTCAGACATAAACAAAAGAAGAGATATCTGTAATACTAAACTAAAGGAATTAAACTGCTGATAACATTTATGTCAGGAGTCGGATTAGACATTGGAAGGAGTCAGCCCTTTAGTCTGGCGCCTTAGACCACTCTGCCATCCTGACAACTATGAGACTAAATGTAGTCTGGAGTTACAGCTTTAAAGAGATACAGGAGACCTAAAAAATGTATGGCAACCATACAGCCACTGTATCATTGTCAGCTTTTGAATTGGCATCACCTTGCTGTTATGCTATGTTATGTCAGCATGCGTCGGTTGACGTACACTACCAACATATTGCAAAATACACCCTGAAATCCTGGCATCGAATCCCACTCGTGCACAACTTGTAATGACCATATTATTAGCCCACCAGACTCTAATTACTATCTAGTAATGATGATATGACTTCTGTTCGTGTGATACTCACTTGTTATGATCATATGACTGCTGTGCGATCGGTGCCAAGTCGTTTTAAATATGACTACTGTTCACTTGTACAGTGCGAGTGCGTAGGCTACTGTATGAGCATAACAAGTTGACACCGTACTGGCACGGAGCATACAGCAGGTTACTCATACTCATATGTTCATAACAACTTGGCACAGAGCGTGTAAAGTACGGGCTCGTACTGTACGCGCTTGTGCCGATACCAAGCATACAGTAGGCTACTAATATGATCATAACAACTTGGCACAGAGCGTGTAAAGTACAAGTGGAGACGCCTGGAGGAGGCAGGCTCTCATGTTCCATTCTTGGTAGCGATACGAGCACCGATTGGCTAAATCTTGGTAGAATTCTTGGTAGTAGACGGCAAGGTGATTGCCTGTCACTACCAATAAAAGAGCTTGACTCATCTACCACCTAACTGAATGAAAGCTGCAGATAAACTATATGTCAGGAGTGGGATTTGAACCCACGCCTCCATTTGGAGACCAGAAGTCCCTTTGACTTAGGAAGGAGTCATACCCTTGAGTCTGGCGCCTTAGACCACTCGGCCATCCTGACACCTGATAATCTGAAGTCAGTCTGGAGTTACATGTTTACAGAGCTGATGAAGACTTGGAAAATGTATGACAACAACCATAAAGCTACCAATTTATTATTGTCAGCTTTCAAAACGGTAACATGTTTCAGTTATTTGCCTAACATATCCATGGCAAAGTGATTTGAGGACCGATGGGTTTGCCTTTGATTCAGTATGCTCAATTGGTGGAAAAGAAAAGGACCAAGTGGTGCTAGCAGTGTAGGATACAGCACAAAAACCAGTCGTGGTCCGGTATCAGTTACTATTGTCAGCATTGTTATCACGATCCTGATATTAAGAGTTACATGCTGTACTGACTGAGCGAGCCGGGCTATATTTGATGCAAAAATGGATCCCATTTCGGGACTGAGAACGCTCACCCAGTTGGATGTCTCTGGGTCAATCCCTCAAAATATTAATGGATTTGTTTTGTTGCTGACTCAGTCTGCAGCTTGACAGTCAGCTCACCTGTATAGCTCGGTTAGTGTATTTCACTTCATTTGACATTTTTTTATGTTTTCAGACATAAACAAAAGAAGAGATATCTGTAATATTAAACTAAAGGAATTAAACTGCTGATTACATTTATGTCAGGAGTCGGATTAGACATTGGAAGGAGTCAGCCCTTGTGTCTGGTACCTTAGACCACTCTGCCATCCTGACAACTATGAGACTAAATGTAGTCTGGAGTTACAGCTTTAAAGAGATACAGGAGACCTAAAAAATGTATGACAACCATACAGCCACTGTATCATTGTCAGCTTTTGAATTGGCATCACCTGCTGTTATGTTATGTTATGTCAGCGCGCGTCGGTTGATGTACACTACCAACATAGTGCCAAAATACACCCTGAAATCCTGGCATCGAATCCCACTCGTGCACAACTTGTTATGACCATATGATTAGCCCACCAGACTCTAATTACTATCTAGTAATGATGATATGACAACTGTTCACTTGTACAGTGCGAGCGCCAACTTGTTATGCTGTGCGAGCATAACAAGGAGGAGGCGGGCTCTCACGTTCCTTTCTTGGTAGCGATACGAGCACCGATTGGCTAAATCTTGGTAGAATTCTTGGTAGTAGACGGCAAGGTGATTGGCCATCACTACCAATAAAAAGGCTGGACTCAAGGATGGCAGGGAGCGCCAGCTGGGCCCCAAAATATTGAGGTAGTCATACCCTTGAGTCTGGCGCCTTAGACCACTTGGCTGATAAAATTTATGTCTGGAATTGGATTTAAACCCATGCCTCCATTTGGAGACCAGAAGTCCCTTTGACATTGGAAGGAGTCAGCCCTTGAATCTGGCGCCTTAGACCAATCTGCCATCTTGACTATACAATACTGATTTCAGTCTGGACTCACATTTTTACAGAGCTATAGGAGATTTGGAAAATGTATTACAGCCATAAACCTATTTTATTTATCATTGTACACTTTCAAAGTGGTAACAATTTCAGTATTTGTCCATCACATCCATAGCAAAGTGATTTGAGGACTGAAGACTCCTTAAAGTCCCCAGTACAGCATACACAATCACATCTATGTCAGGTTAAGTGTTAAGGAGACTTTGACAACAACCATTAAGCCACTGTATTTATTACTGTCAGCTTTAAATTGGCAACACATTGTAGCTTGAAGACTAGACACCTCTCTTTAAAGCGTACACTGTACACCGTAACACATCTTTGTCAGCTTACCTCAAAGATATTTGCCCAACGTGGGGCTCAAGCCCATTACCTTGAGATTAAGAGTCTCATGCTCTACCGACTGAGCTAGCCAGGCTATAACACATGTACCGAATGATAATATAGAAGGGTTGTTGTTAATAGAAACTGTATATAAATATATGAAAAAAATCCGCCTGTGTTGAAAGGTCATGCAAAAGCAGGCAGCTTTTTACCCGTGCTGTAAGGTTATCCCCATCGCTCGCCATCTTTCTTAGCTCAGCTGCTTGTTCCACCAGTAGAAACTGACTTCTGGTGGCACATGCTGTACACCACATCATGTCAACACAGCATGTCTGTATCAGTTTAAGAAAGAGTGTATTTTTTGACCGTTTGGAAAATCATACATGAAACTATAGATTCCTATAGTAGTATTATTATTTGTCACAATTAAGTTTGAGTGCACAAATTCATTCTTAATCTGGGGAATGCAAACCTATGATAAAATATTGTATTTAAGTTATTTAAATTTTTTTTTTCTTTTACTGGGGCTATTCAACTGCATGGTGTTATCAATAAAGGAGAATTCACAGCCACCATATATCCAGGCTGTGATGGCATGAATTTTATCATGTTTGTCTTAGCAGATTTTGTGTAAAGAAATGATGACATGTTGTTAATTCCACATGAATTTGTACTATGGAGCAACATTTCGGTTAAAATTTTGATTTTATCAACGCGGGTAGCCTTGCTTGGCAAGAATGAACAAGAGATGGCGATAATAATTTAATATAATACGTAGTATGATGAAATGAGTTCTTGCTACTTTTTTTTTTTTAACCCAAATCCATAAATATAAACATTGCTGCTCATATAGCTGCAACAATTAATAATTGATTAGTTGATTGAATGACATTTTATGTAATGAGTATAATTAATTACTCATTTCAGTCTTTTTTTTCATACAAAAAAGTTAAACATTTGCTGGTTAAAGCTTTTAAAATCGGGGGATTTTACTGCTTTTCTTTGTCATTTATAGGTTAATAAAGAGTCTTTGGGTTTTGGGAAATTGTGGTTTGCATTTTTCACAACTTGTTGAAAATAATTGTTAATGAAAATAGTTTTTGGGTATAATTTGGTAATAATATTTTCATTACTGCTAGTGTTTCTCTGCTCCCTCCTCTGGTGAAATTTCATAAGAAAACTGAGTTGTCACCAGTGGACTCCCCTCAGCTCAATCCAAAGTAAAACTTGCACTTCTTTATAAGTGCAGAATGAATTCCAGTGACAGGGTTCTGTGCTGTGCTTCGTCTCCAACATTAGACTTTTTATTTTGTTCATTCTTCACAAGATGTCAATACAGGCAGTGTCTGATTCTCTCTTCCTTTCTTCTTTTTGCAGCTTTCAAGAAAGAGGACAGCGGCTTTGATGAGGTAGGATGAAAACAAGTGAATTTTAGGGAGCTTGTGACATCACTGGCCCAGTTTCAGGGCTATACCAAAGTGCTGTATTTTTCAGGAAAATTATTCATCAAGGTCTTGTTGGCCAGATGTTGTCAGGACTGCATTGCAGTTGATTTTTTTCTTTGGATGTGGATCCTGCTGTAACCCTGCATATGGTGTGTAATATATTCATGTGTGGAGCGTGGTGGTTTTCCCTCTCATCTCAGAGACGTCCCTCAGGGTCAGTCGCCTTCACAGGGCTTCTCTGGCCAGCCAATGAGAGACCACCAAAATGCACCAACCATAGTCTCTCTGTCTGAGTATACCCGGGGCCCCTGACTTGTTTTACAGCCACCCCAGAACTGCCTCGACTCTCACTGTGTCACATGTGAAATCATCATTTTTCATACATGTAAATTATCTCTCTCAGGGGAAATATGTTGTTGCAAAGGGAGATGACACAACAGAGTGGTTAGTCCACACAATAAGCAAATGACTAAGGACGGTTACAGATGTTTGGTAGCTGAGGTTTGTGTACATTTATGGCCTCCTGTCTTTTCCTTTGAACAGGCTGTGATGCATTATGAAAAAAATTCTTAAAAAAACACTCCCAACACCCCTCATGCAGTGCAAAATTCAGATTCACTCAATGAAATGTGGTGCGCTAAGCTGCCAGGTGGATAGCACATTGACAGTAGTTTATTGTTCAAAAAAATGCATTCATGTGTTACAAGTGGGAAACTGTTTAACCCCAGGCAGTGAATCCTTAATATTATTTTTAGAGGTTGTTTTACTCTGGATGATGCACAGGTTTTTTTTTTGGATGCCAAAGGGCATTTATGCTCATTCTTTGTGTGGGATGATGATTTGTGCTTACAAACAGACAGAAATTTCTATAAAACATATGTAATATTTGTAAATGTTGGCATTTTACATTTCTGCAAACCATAAATTTGGCACTATTGTATGTTTAAGTTGAATCCTTACATTGCTTTACATTTTAACAACTCTGTTGACTGCGTGTGGTTATATTTAGGCACAAAAACCACTTGTTTACGGTGGGAAAAGATTTCACTTTGGCTTAAAATACCACTTTTAGGGGGCACAGTTCTGCTGGAATTGCAGGAATGTATCATTTAAGACCAACCACTTTTCATAGTAGGAAACACAGTGATTGCTCTATAAGAAAATAACTGCTTTTTGAGGCACTATCTTAACAGGAAACTCTGCGCAATTATTGTACAGTTACGGAGGTTAAGGTTTAGGCAATAATGGTTACTAATGGTTTGTTGTAGGAAAAGAAACATTGTTGGGTGTCTCCAAGTTTAGGCAAATACGGTCACTGGCAGCTGTGGTTGCCAGAATAATTCTGTAAAAAAATGCAGTAAAGAACTTTAAAGAACAACCGTAAATTTAGCAATTCAAAATTGTTGTAATTACAACATTTTTACACTGTAAAATTCACACTTTTTAAGACAGAAATTCCATCAACAGTCACATTATGTGTAAAAATCCTCAAATTTAATTAATAATTGAAAATCTACACATTCGAAAATCATAATTTTTTTCTTTCAGTTTTATATAGCTGTTATAGGTAGGTAAAATAACCTTTTCTTTCAACGTCCCAATGTTTAAGCCAAAAACATTTTTTGAGTGAACATTAATGGGACCGTTTAAGACACAAGTTTAAAGGAAAATTCAGATGTATCACTCACTGTTTTCAAATCCAGTGTAAAATCCATTTTAGGCTACACAGTAATCTGTAAAGCATGGCATATGAATTTTTAAAATGTAATATACTTTCTCTCTGTAAAAAACCCCAGAAAACTACACTATGAGCGCATTGGTCATGTGATCGCAGTCTTTCAAAATCCGTGGGATATGTGCGAAATTTGGGTGCATTACTTTTCGTAGCAAAACATACACACAGTTTGTGAGAATATAAAATATAAATCAATGCAAAATATTGTATATATAAAAATATTGATTAGTGCAGCTTTAAGGTCTACAAAACAGCTGTTGGCTTGAATTTGCTGCTGTATTGCAGCGAGGAAGATAACTGTCTGTAGTCTTAATTAGGAGATATGCTCCTCAGTTTACCACTACACCAAAATATTTTTACTGTAGCTTCAGAGTGCAAATCTCCATGTGAAATACAGACATTAACCATGCTTTTAGGAGTGGGAAATAAAATCTGGAAAAATCAATAAAGAAACTTGTTTATGGATTAAATAACCATACACGAATGTCTGTTTTTGCCTGATGCAGCAAACCTAGCAAATCAATATGCTTCATTGCACTGATGCAGAAATAATTTTAAAATCTAGTATTTGCATAGAAAATAGTAAGTCCTACTCTTTGATTTGCAATATTTTTTACACTGGTATAACAAAAAACATCCAGAGATATTAAAGGGACAGTTACCTCAGTACAAGTAGTGTGGCAAAATGGTCGATAAACTTGTATTGCCTCACAGTATATATTGTTGTATTGACCAACCCCATGTTGCCAGAAACTCATCTTATCCCAAAACACTTTTTAATTCATTCTGTAGATTACTTTTATTGTCCCAGGAACACTGTGGTGGTGTTATTTTGCAGCCCTGTATAACATATTGATTCCTCCTGTCTCAGGCTGCTTGATGAGGCAGTCAATAGGTGTAAAGGGTACTGGGACGTTATGTTGGTATTGACAGGGGAATCGTGCTTGGCTGGTCTTTTGAGTTGAAGTAACAGTGAGTGCACCTTCTGCAGATGGCTACCTAACGCTGAGTCCTTGTTATGAAGCAGCCACATGGTTTCTTCTGGAAGCTTTCCAGTGTATTGTCTGCGAGAGGCGGTGGCATTGCTTAATGAATAAGTGATAAGACACCGGAATGCTTTGTGTTGATGGGGCAGACATGTTGGCAGATTATTTTATTCGATGTGATAGACCTGTGATAGTTCAAGAAAACATCAGCACCGGACTCATCAGCAGACTGGCTCGCCATTTTTCCTCATTTCCTCTCTGAAAAAGCTCATTTTCTGTTATATCAATAAATCCTGGAAACACGTTCCAGCAAAAAGCAATACAGTTTAGCAGCACCACAAACTGCACCCTCCAAAATGATCATACAGTGGAATCAACATGTTCCAGAGGTTGGAATGTATGGCTGCACTGTTGTATAAGACTGCAATAGTTTTAGGAGGGTGTACCTAATAAACTGGCAACTGAGTGCATCTATGCAATCACTGTACTGTGATGACCTAATATCACCTGAGAAATTGTACCAGCCAGTTTATCGGTTGGTGAGCAGTTTCACATATTTAATGGGAAAAAAGGGTGTTTAAATTAGGGGTCGACTGATATTTTTCAGGACTGGTACGTATACCAATAATTAGTAGATAATGAGGCTGATAACCGATACTTGGAACGAATATGCATTTAGAATGAATATGAAAATCTCCAACATAAAACTGTGTTTAAATTCCTTTAGCAAATGTTTAATTAAAGTTAAACTTTTAACATCAAGTACAGCAAGCAGGCTGATAATCTGTTGACCCCTCATTTTAACATCGTCAGTTCCTTAGTTAAGGTATAAAAAGGATTGCTTTGGTGTCTGGCATGTAATGGGGTGTGGTAGGACCCAATTGCAGCACAACAAAGCAGGTGAGTAGTTGGGAATGACCTTTATTTAATCTTTTGGCAGGTTGAATAGAGCTAAGGTGAGTATAATGAGGTTGCAGGTAAGTAGGGACAGTAAACAGTTCTGGGGTGGAGCAGAGTTCATGGGTCGAGCAGAGTTTTGTAGAGAGACTGGGGTGACCTCATGTTCACACGTGATAGTCCAGAGCTCGAGTGGGGAAATTGTGGACATGGAGCAGACTGGCAGGTGAATGTATCAGGTAAGTTGCAGAAACACTTACAGCAGGGAGTTTGTGGGAAAAGCGGGGACTCCAGGGAGGGACAGGCAGGGCTCGTGGTCAAGGAGGACAGGGTCAGGCATGGAAGCGAGACAATCTGGCAAAGAGTGAGTAGAGGGAGGCTGCTTAAATATTGGCTTGATTGGAGATGAAGAGCAACTGGGAGCACCAGGTGGAGGTGATGAGGCTTCTGAGGGGGAGTGGCCGGGTGGAGAGAGAGGCAGGGGCGAATTAAGTGGAAAAAATCCCACAACAAGCAGAGAGTAGACTGTGACAAGGCATCGATACTGAAAACTTTGTAAAAATAAACCTGGTCCTTGCAGGGACCCTGCACATACTGTAAAACTTTTTTAATAGCCCTGCTTTTATTTGCTTCAGTCGCTGAATGCCAACCTGTGTTTATATGGGACAGGCCTTTAGCTGTTTAACAATAAACAAAAACAACAAAACCTCACAACTCAAAAACAGTTTCTTTGCCTCTGCTGTACCATCATGAACAACACTCCAGCCCGTCCCCCTCCCCCACCGCCCACATGACAAAGGCTCTAATCTAGCCCCAGAGTCTGAAAACATTACATTAATGTTAAGCTTAATCAGTATTTATGCATTACATTAACGCACACTGGACTGGATTTCTGTACAGTTTAGGTCAACTTAATTATTTAAACTTAAGATATTTGCACTGCAACTCTACTTCTGAAAAACTGTACAATCCCTCCATTGCACCTTGTACATTTTGTGTCCTTTATAATCTATTTTGTCATTTTATAATTTTAGACTGCTTCTTTTTTTTTTTTTAAATCTTTTGTTCTATTCTATTTAAATTCACTATTTTATTCTTCCTTTATTTTAATTGTTTTGCACCAAAACAGCAAGTCACATTCCTTTTATATGTAAATGTACTTGGCAGTAAAACTAGATTCTGATTTTGATGCTGAAAAAAAACTCTTTCTCAGCAAAAATGGAAAATACTATAAAATTTGACAGTTGAATAACATATTATTTATGAATTGTTCATTTGATCTAGCCTCTAAAGACAGTGCATCATAGACAGAGAGAGCGTGAGAGCGAAACTTACAGCTATCGTTTTACTGCACCTGAGGATTACCGCACATGGCAAAGCAACACAACACCTCTGCATTCTGTTAAAGCAATATTCATAACTTGAACTATTTTCTATGAAAAACCTTTTTGGGGCTTTTTGATCAGTGGATCCTGATAGACCAAAGGAATATAAATATTTTACTGGGTAATCAAGGACTGGACCGGTATTTGGACATCATGACCACTTTTGCAGTAGGGAGTCACCACCTTTTTTCCATCTTTCATTTTCACCACGCTGGTAAATCCAAATGAATTATTAGGCCTTTGGTTTCAGTCACATGAACTGAATAGTCGGATAGTTGGAAATCAAATGCTAACTGAGCTAACAAGGTGTGGCATGTCCATATCGACAAAAGTGTAAACATTTATATCTGTGCAGGATCTCAGCAGCTAACTAAAGCTCAGGCAGGTAGCCAACAACTCAGTTGGCTTGAAGAGGTTTTGTACATCCAAAAAACTTCTAGAATAGTTAACTGCTTGGAAACCAGACCTGGCATCTAATTCCAGTGTTTATTTGTCTAAATGTTGTTATTTCTGAGCTCCAATTATTATTATTTTTATTTGAGAAATGACTGAAATACATATGCTGAAATATTGTTAAGATTTCAGCATATGTATTTCAGTCTCTAAGCGACCTGATACATGGCAACATGCTCTCATTCGCAGGGAGTTCAGCATGGCAGCTTACCAATGTGCAAGGCACCTTTCAGTGTATAAATGAGACTCATCGGGCTTTCAACTAAGTCCAGTGTGAAGTCCAAGTAGGGTGGAAGGGTTTCTGGGAGGAAGGGCTAGTGCATGGTTTCAAGCACACACAGGACTTTCACCCAGGAGACAGTTGTCTTTGTCCCACGTGAAACCAAAGTAAATTAAAGTTTTTCAACCATGTAATGTAAACTATTGGCATACATTACATGACGTAGTCATCAAGTGACATACTCTTTAAGTAACTGTAACAAGCAGAGTTTTTTTTTACCTAAACCATGATATTTTTTGTAAAATTAACCAAGTAGTTTTACTGCTTAAACCTAAAGTAGTTTTGGTGGGTAAGATGTAAGTTAACTTTGAAAGACACCGTATCCTTGACAAGTGAAAATTGACATGGGCACTGATGTTCAAAACTGGTAGAAGGGTACCTAGAGTGTCATAACGCATAGGGTCACTGACCAAGCTGCCGCATTTGATGAGTTGGGAAGGAGAATGTGTTGCATATGCACCGACCATATCTCATCTTGTTACAGCTCAGTTATCTTCATGTACAGCACAACTTTAGCTCCATGTAATTTCATGTTCATCTCATGCTCACCATATGTAGAAGAGAAGCAGTTTGCTCTCATAAAGCACAGTCAGCTGTGGTGTGGTGGTCTAGTGTAGCTGGGGAAATGAGGAATGCTATGCTGTAAGATTTGAGAGGACCTTAGGAAATCTGTATTTTTGTTGGCAAAGGGACATGAGAGCTCAGATGCAGGGACGTCACATATGTTTGGTAACCGGGCTGTTTGTCAAGCCTCTTGTGATTGTTATGATAAGAAGATATAGCCCATGTTCTTGGTCAGATAGGGACTTTTGTGGTGAAACAACATGTAACAGACCATTTCTAGCAGTCACTGCCATGGGAATTAGCTCGGGCCATTTGCTATAAATGGGCCTTGCTGTTAAAGAAGAATGTAAAGAATCTGGGAAGGAAAAAAATCTCCTTCCTGTCCAGCAACATCATGTTTGCAAGAAACTGAATGATGGCCGACAGCTACAGTATGTGAACATACATACAGTACTTTAAACAGCAGCGTGTGATTGTATATGTGCATGCAGTCATACCCTGTGTCTGGGAGAGGCAGACAGAGACGGAGAGCTTGTTTGCCACTGGTGTCTGTTGAACTGATGATCATTTATCATGTGAATAGGAAACTATGTGTCTGTTTAAACCATAGAGATGGCTGGTCAGACGGAGAGGTCTGAGCCTCTTACGCAGCAGGAAGAGCTCAAATTGCTTAAGTGTAAGTTTAGTGTCTTGACGTTAAAAAAGTAATATTGTCATGGTGACATTGCATTTGATGAAATAAAGAGCTGGCTGTGTCCTCCAACCTAAGTGACAAAACAGGTCATTTATCTTATTTGGTTCATATATCATCAGGACAACATTCATCAGGGCGCTTTCACAATACATGTTACCGCTAGAAAAATAGTTCACAGGAGACCCCTGTGTAAAAGTAAAAGTCCTTATCACAAGAGGTCAGAAAACTGAACAGAAGTCGTGTTCAAGGAGTTTTTTGTCCAGGAGAAAGTGCTATTCTGCCTGAAAATCTCTGACTTAGGAAGGAAATCTCTGCTCCCGTGTGGGTGGTTATAGCTGAAACATTTGCCCTTCTCTCTCTCTGTGTGTCTGCCTCTGTCTCTAATGGAAACGGATACTGAAACCTGACTGGCTTAATCTGAATCGGTGGTAAAAGTGCTGCACTCAACACAAAGAGCCTGTGGTAGCCTCTGATTATTGAGGACTGTCTCTCTCCATAGCTGCTGTGTGTGTGTGTGTGTGTGTGTGTGTGTGTGTGTGTGTGTGTGTGTGTGTGTGTGTGTGTGTGTGAGAGAGAGAGAGAGAGAGAGAGTTGTGTGTGTGTGTGAGAGAGAGAGAGAGAGAGAGAGAGAGAGAGAGAGAGAGAGAGATTTTACCCTCATGAAAGAATTTGCTGTCACAGAAATTGTCTATAGCATTTAGCATAAACTGTCAGGTTTTGTTTGAGCTTTTTGATCAGTTGACAGAAATGGTGATTGCCACCGAGGTAATGATTTTCTCATTAGCCCTCTTTGAATCTTTGTTCTCTTTCTCTCGTGCTTTGTCTCTTTCCTTCTGTCTCTTTGTCTCTCTCCATTTTGTCCCTGTCACATTCGAACTTCATTATCTTTTCTCACTTGGATTGGAGCTGAATAATCTCATGTGTTTGGTGTCGGGATCAAAAATTAATGCTACAATTGTGTTTCTCAATTACTGAAAGCCCATCGAGAATCCATTAAAAGCAAAACGACGCCATTGGTCGCATGGAGCTTAAATCTGTGGATTGTTTTTAAAAAGGAAAAAGGAAAGTAGGTGCTTCCATGCCTTGATTCTTGTTAATCTTATGTGTTTTTGTCACAGTACAAACCTTGAATTAGAATGGAATTCAACCTTGTCCATTTTTCAGGTTTTACCACCTTGAATTAGCATTAATAAAAGGTATTTCACCACTACACAGTAAATTCAAATTTATAGTTTTCTTTTGATGTTATCCTCAAAGTTCCTCCCCAGAGAAACACAAAAGTCTCCTGGCTGATTTAAAGGAAAACTATGATTAATGACAACTTTGTGTGATGTTCTTAGCTTTTGCCATCAGTTTAGTGGGAAATGATAACTTGGCTCTTGTTGTGATCTCCAAATACGGCAGCATTGTAAAAAAAAAAAATAGGTTGAATAGTTTAAAATTAAAACATGTAATCAGTCTGTAAACTGTAATGGTTGTTTGGGTGATAGTTTTACTGTTTACCTTCATTTTCTTTTCGGAATAAGTTTGACTAACTTGACTGCAAACCTTTTGACTGGGTTTTAATGCCAACCCGTCTGATCTGCTGATGGCTTGAGTTTCTTGACATCCTGTATGGCATTTTGCATCTTTTTTAGACAGACAGTGGTGTGAATTAGACCTGGAGCAAGTCAGCTTTGTCCATGTAACCGGGAGGAAACTATGCCACCATGGAGGTTAAATTCATCTAACACTGACCCACATCTGAAAGTAAATTGATTCAGACAGCTGAAGGTTTTATTATGTCTCCACACTCATAGCTGTGGCCCGAAACATTATGTTTTTGGATTATCCAAATATATGTATACCATTCTCGTGAATGCAATATCTCAACAACGCCTTGAGGAAATTTCTTCAAATTCGGCACAAACAATCCATTTTGACTCAATAGAAATAAAGCAAATGTTTTGAACATCCATTGCCATACTTCTTGGAATGTTATTGCCAGAGGTGAAGTTGCATAACATCACTTAGTTGAAATCTTATCTCGCAAAAGTGTTTTATTGACATTTTGAAAAAAAAAATCACTAATTTCAGACCATATAAAGAACCTTGACCTGATGAACCGTGGCCATCTGAAATAAGCTCTCCCACTCTGCAGCTCTTGTGGCATTGGGCAGTAATACTTACATTATTATATTATATTTTTACACTTGGACACACAAATAGAAGATTGAATTAAGACCTCCCACTCTCATCCTGAGCTGCTCTGTAGATAGATGCTGAAGAAGAACCAGAGTGGACGCAATGGCTGACATGGTTCTTGATGTGTATTCCCTTGTGAGCCTGACTCACAGGGTGAGTGACAGTTTTGATCACATTTAGCAAACATCTCTCAGACCATAAAGCCCTGATGAATTTAGAACCACTGCCAGCAGCGTATGCTTTGTCTGTTTTCATACTGTCTGTTTATGTGGGGAGAATGCATATGCAAATTTCCCCCCTTTTCTAGGAACAAGGTCAAGAGTGTGACTGGTTATTGGCTGAAGCGTTTCCCAATAGAAAATTAGCATGCACAGAGGGCAAAACTGCAAAGGCAGAGGCCCTTTCAATTGATTTTTTTTCTGGTTGAAGTTCAATTACCAATGCTTATTTTGACGGCTTTGAAAATTCCAATCAGTGTGGTACGTTGATAATGTTCCCTGAAATGACAAAGAAAATGCTGTTGATTAAAGTGCTCTCTGGTTATCGTTTTGAAGATCCGTCGGCTTTTATGTCCGACATGGCCGTGGATGTAAAGCTTGACGTAAATTCAATAATGTGTTGAGCCAGAGAGCACCAGAGCTGACTATGGAGGAGGAGAAAAAGCATTTAGGAGCTATCAAGCTGTAAATCAGCAGAGATGAAAGACCTCAGATGAAAGAGCGAGATGGGTTGAGGTGGTAAGAGGCCGTCTTTGAGTCCCCCTTAGACTCGTGGTAACAGTGTTTGTGGCCCAGTACTCGGATCAGTTTACCTCACTGTGGAATGTTACCTTTCCATGTCACCCTCTGGACATACAGTTCGTCCACATGATTGGACACTCAGCTTGTGTCTTCTGGCTGCATCCTCCAGAAAAGAGTCAGAGGTCACATGCAATCCTGATAAGAGATCTGACACAGTAACAACACGATGATTAGAAATGAAAGATTAAAGGCTTAGGAGTGGCTCACAGACTAGATAGGTCATTTTATGGTTTAACCCTTGTATTGGCTTGTTATGGTTAATAATTACTTTTATAATAATGATATTAATAACTTCATTTATATATCAACTTTAAAAATAGAGTTTACAAAGTACTTTCACAAACAAGACACAGCAGAAGAAAGAAGGGTTTCCTGCAGGGGCAACATAACTATAAGAGCCAAACAATAATGCATAATGTTAATATAAAGTAATACAAGAAACAGACAAAAACAACAAAAACAATAAAAGCAATCAAACCATGAATAAAAGTAAGTGAAATAGATAAAACCTAAATAAAAAAAAAAATAAAAAAAACAAAACAAATAAACGAACAAACAAAAAAAATAAATAAAAAGACATTTAAAATTATCTTACAGAATTACTTCTCTTGTTTGCCTTGTTTGTTTGTTTATTTATTCATCTATTTTTAAAAAATGTTTTTATTTTATTCTATTAGTCTATTTTTATTATGTTTTTTAAAAATATATTGCTCATTTATTTTTGGGTCATTTCTTCTTTTGATGCTGATTCCCCTCTTGTTTTTCAAAGAGATCAAGCCAATTTGTTCAGTTTTTAAAGGGTTAATGGACAGGGCTCAGGAACAACTTCTAACAAAGCTCCTCTGATGTGATTGCATTGTGCAGGACTTTGCTTCACATGACTGCTGTGTTCATCCTCAGTCACCAGCAGCACCACACACACTGCATCCGCCGAAGGACAGACAGCCTCTGAGAGTCTGTAATTGTGGACACAATGCATATCAGTTAGCTATTGTCAGACACTCATTGTCACTGTCATATCTCAGACACAACATTTCCAGCCGGTGGCACGACGTCAGCCTGCCACCTAACAGAGGATTACAACAAGCTATGGCCCCTGCGTTAGCCTACAGTAGGAGAGAGGAGCTCTCACAACAGAAAACACTTGATATCTTATTTACTTTTTTTGGGGTTTTTTTTGCTCCTTTTATACTCCCGGGAAGTGCGATTGTGTGAGGTCACGCTCTGACTAGCATATTGAGCATTGCTCTCAGAATTGTCTGGCAGTAATCACAGCCAGGAATTCACACATTTCCTCACGCTGTGCTCTAATGTAAGCCTCTTTACACGCTATCAGTCACTTTCATTTTCACAAATGTCAGCAACAATAGAAAAGATACCTAAGGATTGAGTCAGATTGTCTTGGCTCTGAGGATCAGTAGTGACAAAAGGCAATATTTGCCTTGTGTTTGATTTTTAAGCCTATTACAATTAAAAACGTCAAAGGATTTTCATGTTTTCCATATAAAACTCACTCAAAGTCACTCTGTTGTTGATATACTGCTGCCTAAGCTGCAAGCTTGATCCTGTACCAGCTTCTGTAGCGGATGATTCTCGGATTTTAGGACATTTCTAGAATTTTAGAATGTCTGTAGGATTTCAGGATGTTTCTCAGATTTTAGGAAATTTCTCTGATTTTAGGACTTTTTTTAATTTTAGGATGTTTCTAAGGTTTTAGGACATGTCTAGGATTTAAGAATGTTGAATTTGGGGACATTTATAGGATTTTAGCACATTTATAGGATCTAAGGACATTTCTTGGACTTTAGGATATTTCTGGGATTTGAGGACAATTTTTGAGATTTAGGACATTTCTAGAACTAGTTGCACATTTCTAGGATTTTAGGACATTAGGGGCTCAGCCTGTTACGTCCTGCAGTGCGGGGGATCATTTTTTGATGCTGTTTCATGCACTCTGGCATCTTATGTATGCTAAAAGTGCAAAAACAATTCCCGGTATGAATCACTATATTTTTACTGTGAATTAGAAAATGGTTAAGGGGCCAACCGGCACCTAATCGGGGGCGAGATTTGGCCCACTGGCCATAAGTTCAGTATCACTACTCTTTAGTATCCAGCTGATACCTAGCTGTCTTCAATCAGGCCTACAGAGAGACAATCAATGTCTGATTGGTCTTAGCAGGATAACAGTACAAGAGAATTTCTCATCCCAGGCCTGAGGCAGCTCTGTGCTGCCAGCAGCAACCTTTGACTCCTGCACTTGCTCGGAGGTAGTGATCACCTGAATATAGCGCAGTGTTGAATGTCTAATGAAGTTCAGTCAGTGTGTCGGATATGTGATCACTCATCACATTTACACCTCCGAAATGAATTCCAAGTATTGCAGTGCGTGTGCGTTGGGAGTTAGCAGTGAACGTGCATATAGAATAAACTAACTGCTGTGTTCTTAATATAACATCCCATAATGTTGTTGCAGTAAGCTGTGCAGGGGCTCCCCTGGGTGCTAGCATCTGAAGCAGGCAGGCAGCATCACCGTGTGGGTTGAATGTTTTTGCTTTCATATGCGTTCATGGTAACAAGTGTTAGCAGCAGGTTACAGCTGACGTGCGGTTTTGATGCTACTGAAGCTGCCAGTAGTCTGTTTTTGAGACAATATTTGCCATTTTTAATGTGGCCATTTTCATTCCCCAGAACATTCTGTTCCTGCAGTTTGTTATAATCAGTCACACGGTGTCCTCAGCCTTAAGGTTGGGTCCCTGGAGAGCGAGAGCGAGAGTGAGACAGAGGGAGAGGGAGAGAGTTTTGCAAGCAAGTCTTCATCAGAGCACGATGATGAGTGAGCTGTCAGCTCAATAGAAAACAAAGACGTAAATGAGAACTGGTGCAGCCAGAGTCAAATAGCACAACTAAATGAATAAATAAATAAATAGAAATAGAAATAATAATAGTAATTGTTTTCACAAATAACACATTCTTGATCCAGCTGCTTTAATGACACATTTAATTACTGTTTTTTGCTTAATTAACAGAACATAATAAAGACAACAATAATTTTAATTTAATTTATTTTTAAAGGGGTAGTTGGTAGTTTAGATAAAAAATGACTTTTTGTCATATTTGCTTTCACTGTTACTTTTTTCACACCATACCTCAGACAGATAATCTCCATAAAAGGATGTTTCTCTGCCTCCTCACAGTTCTTCTAATGGCATTTACAACAATCCATTGCACCTGAACGTAAACAACCAGTCAGGGCCGAGGAGTCTCTATGGAGCGATAAATCATGTTAATCACTGCTCATGAACTGCAGTCAAGCTGTCAAGCAAGGAAGCGCTGATCAAATGAATCAAGATTCTGTTACTGTGTTGCCTACTTTTTTACTCAAAGGTTTTCGTAGGAATATGATAGTGTACTGGTTAGCTGTAAAATGAAAACGTTTGTAAGCCAGCCACACGTTATAAACAGTTGTGCCAAAATGAAGCACCACCCGCCGCTCATAAGAAGTAGTTGGTCATTTAGGTCATGGAGGTCACACTAGAGATTGGAGTCTTGGATTCTGTCACTGCATTGCCTGTTTCTCACTTCAGTTGTTTTCAGAAACATATTTAAGTCTTCTGTTAAGCTGTAAAATAAGAAAGTTTGTTTCAGCCAGTGGGTGCTGTTTTGTTCTGGCTTGAATGATTTTCAACATGGTGATTGTCTCACAAACCTTCTCATTTTACAGATTTTTAAACATGTAAACATGTTTGAAAATGCTTTCACAAATACTCAATTAGAGTGCAAGGATAAAGTAATGTAAAAGCTTTAGTTAAAAATAGTTATTGTGGACCACTGTGAAGTGGTAAAACTCTGCTCCGCATTGGCTATCTTCTTATGGTCAGTGGGGTGTAAGCCAAAGATTTGGATTTTATTAGCTTTTTTCAATTTCTGTACATTTGTATGCAGACATTTGTTTATAGAAATTAGCCAAAATGTTTAGACCTAAAACACTGCCGGAAATTTTCTGACCCAATTATCCAGATATCCACGAGCTATACCAGAACCCTTGAAATATCGGCTGTTGCCCTCGTCAGCTAATCAGAAAAATTCGAGATTGCCCACCAAGAAACACATACTGACACTGTAAAATGAAAGGCTACAGTATATCACAGGCTTTAAATTCTACTTTTTAGATACTGAAAAAACCCCAGAATACAACAGTATAGATGAAATCATGTTTTTAAGTTGGCTGTGGTCCGACAGGAACTATCACAGGGAGACCAAAGTGGATGAAATCAGAGTTTTAGACACCAGTGTCACCTTGGTATATACTGGTCTGAGGACAGTCACCAGATCCCACTGCAGGGCCAGATCAGTGTTTTAGCTCTGTGTTTGAAAATCACTAAAAGATGTTCTGCGCTCCTATTTGTTTGACCTCAGAGCTCTTCTTTTCTCCTTTACTCCTCTTTTTTCCTGGGGTGGAGGCTTGTGTGTGTGTGTGTGTGTGTGTGTGTGTGTGTGTGTGTGTGTGTGTGTGTGTGTGTAGGGATGCACCACATCATGCTGCTGCCAAAGGAACAGCACTCCACATCCCCCTTTGTGGCTTAGCATGGCAGGGTGGAGGGGAATATAGAGCCAAGATTACTCACTTCCTCTCGTGTGAGCTGTGTGTATGTGGTTGTGTGTGTGCATGTGTGTTCTTGTATTTGTTTACTTGAGGTGATGTGATGATGATGCGATTTGATGTTTCTTCAGTTTTCACTTCTCGAGGAGCTACCTGTACATCTAAATCTAAAAGCCGCCACTGAGGCCACGAACTGAAGGTATCCGATAATAATAATATAGCACTTTTATTACCAAAGTTACAGAGAGCTTAGTGATGAGATATCTTTATGTCTTTTACCTGGTGAATTGAACCCACATGTATTATGGCACTTAAAAAAGAGGTGCAACAGATCTGGTATATACTGTATGCTCAAACAATTTACATGTCAGAGAAGAAAATCTGAGAAAACACTATTCTGTAGTGTGTATGTAGGGTTATTATAACAAGTGAATTATTTGTATCTATAAACTGTAAAACTCTATACATATTCTCCAACTCCCACTCCTGTTGTGGCCTCCTGCATGCCCATCACTGTGTGTATGGTGCAAGGAAAAGGAATGAGGAGAGACCCTGTGCTACTAGCAAAAGAGCCTCTCACTGTGATTACTCTTAGCAGCATGTATGGGAATGAATTATAACTTTTTAACTGATGTACAGAATGAGACGCTAAATTTATTGCTAGTTGCTTTTTAGAAAAAAAAAATTGCAAAGAGAGCATAAGAAGAAGGGGTCGACTGATATTGTTTTTTCAGGGCCGATACCGATGCTGATTAATAGTTAATGAGTAGTTAATGAGACCGATAACCAATATTTGGAACTGAATTGCATTTACAATAAAAATGAAAATCTTTCTGTCAGTATTTAGAATTTGGAATATAACTAAGTTAAAAAGAAAACTTTATAACAATGCCTTTAGCAAATGTTTAATTAAAACTGAAATGTTCGACATCCCAGCAATTTTCTTCATGTGAAGTGACAATGTAAATAAAAAATGAATAAATACAAATAGCTCCCAGAGGTTTTACGAAGTCATTTTTTTTCCCATGCTGAAACCTTAGTTGCACTTCTAAGTAATTGCTTTTATCAGTGACCATTGAAATAAATTGCCGCTACAGATAATCAGCAAAATGCCAAATATGCCTGATAATCGTCCAGGCCAATATTTGGCTGATAATCTGTCAACCCCTACTTAAAAGTCGCAGAAGCAAGCCGGCGTACTTGGTGTCACTCATGTGTTGGTGTTTCGTGATCTGGTAATGACAGGTTGTTGTTTGTGGAGTACAGTTTTCCTCCTGTTAATATGAAATACTGTAATGGCTATATTGTATTGGCTTAAAACAGATTGGTAAAAATTAGGTTGCATCAAAACTCTTCTTGACTCGTCAAGATGACAAAGTCTGCCAGAGTGTACCATTGAGCCTTGAGAGGAGGTTTTGGGACGTGTACATAATTGACATGTCTCCTGTTACAGTGAGTCGTGTTGGCTGCTGCTCGGCTCTCTTCCATCGACCTAATTAGAATGTTCTGCCTCTTTAGTAACTGACAAAGATACAAAGGAGTGGGACGCTTCAAAACATCAATCACAGACACTACAGCCATGTTTTTCTCCAGCCTACAGCTGAGGTCAGCAACATAGCGTTGAGGGTTAAGATATGGGACTTAATGAATAAATGAATCTACTCAATGGAAGTTAAAAATAAGCCTGATGATCCGTCGTCTCATTCCATGAGCCCAATTTTAGCCTTTTAGCTTCAGTGAACTCATTAACTTTGAGTGCTGTGCATGTGTTTGCCTCCATATGACTCCCACTCTCGGCTAATCCTGACTGACTGATTGTCACAGTTCAAGTTGTCGCCACTGGCCATGTTTACTTGGCTCCGTCAATCTGATTCATGACAGCTGCTGGCTAATCTGCGCGTTAGCTTGCAAGGGCCCGGGTCAGAAATTCTCCCAATCTGAGGATGATGGCTGAGCTGAAAGTGAACTGAGACCATTAACCCTCCATGTGCTCACTCAGCTCTCGCTTCGGGTCCATGGTGAAGATATATTTAATTCTGTTGTAACTTTTCCTTCCCCCTGCATCTGAGGATTAGCGCCATCTGCGTGAATTAGCTTCTTCTGCCATCACTCAGCCATAGGGTCCCGAAGAGGTAATTCTGGGAGATGTAGTGTTGAGTATATTTAAAGATGAGTTCTCTCAGCCATCATGGTCAGCAGGAGGCCCTGCGTGTTAGCACGGGGGCAAGGATAGCATCTCATTATAAATTTGGAGTGTTCTAATCGCGTCTTTAATTAACCCTCCGCTAATCGGCCCTGGAGGAAAGCTAATGGATTAAATATTGCTGAGATATTAAAATGCAAATGGGGATGAGGAGGTGGCCTGGTGGGCCTCCGTCGCAATGATGGTGTCGGATGTGGTGTCACATCCATCATGTTGAAGTCTATGGAGCTCCCCCATATGCTCCGAGGTTCTGTGTTGTTGGCGTGTGCGGGCAGGAAATGGGCCCTGACTGCGCACCAGAAGAAGTGATGGAGGAAGGTGATCCTGGGAAATGAGTAATAAGAAGGGTAATGGAATGGGATATAACTGTGATTCAGCCTGACGGTTATGTTGTGGGTTTAGTGGGTTCGGCAGGCAGTCATGCAGATTGCTCATTACCCTTGCAGACTTTAGGAAAACTGAAAGTCTGCACTCCTGCTGGCCTTTAGTGGGTGCAATGTCCATTAGACCCAACAAAAGGAGTATGTGACAGTTTCTGTAATTGTTCAGCATTTGAGAATAAAAATGTAAATGTGGTCTCTCCGTGGTGCTACAAAGTAAGTCTGGCCTTACCAGGGAAGCAGCTGCAAAAATCTGTTCTTAAAATGCCTAAAACAACTGATGTTTATGTCCGTCTGACAAAGGACCTCTCATAGCTGTGCAACTAAAGACTGATTTCTCCCAAAAGCAAAGTTGGACATATTGCATGACGGCATTGCAAAACTTGTTTAAGAGCTGGTCAGCATGGATACTTGGGTCAACACAATGTGTGACATTGACACAGGTGGTCTTTCTGCCCACTTTTGGGGGCATAATCGCAACTGGAAACACAGCACTGTCTATGTACGAACAACTGCTCTTTGTGGCAATATCCCGGCAGGAAAAACATAACAGTTGGCTATTATAGGTCACATGATGTACAACAAAGAGGCAAAGACTCACTACAAGAGGTGTTATTGCATCACATAACTCTTCAAAAGTTGAGCAGATCATCCGGAAGTTTTGAACCCACAACTCCTCTGTGAAATTGTGGACTATCACCTCTCAGAAATCCCTCATACCTGGCCGCTTCCACGTATGAGAGGCTTGCCTTTCCATTATCACTCGCATAACACGCATACGTGGCCTTTGAAAATAATGACAGCTAGTGTGGTGGCTGCAACAGAAATAAACCTGCTAATGTTTTAAACATCCATTGCTGTGCTTCTTGGAAAGCGGATAAGTTGCTGGGGATGTTGTGATAATGTGGCCAGCTTCTTAAGTCCAAAGTCCAAATGACAAACTGATTTATTTGAGACAATTTTTGTGAAAAGATCAGAGGATCACCATGAACACTTTGCTCAGGAACAGTGTTTGATGGGTCAATATCTCACCCATTTACCAGGAATAATACTCCTGACCATGAAACTTTCCCTCAAATTTACTGCTGGTGTGGTGAAGAAAAGGGTCAACACGCCAGAAATATAATAACATTTATTTACTATAAAGCATGACATTTAGGTATTGCATGTTTATTTGTAATTTATACACATTTCCAACACTCAACATGGGTGCAATAGATCAACATCAATCGGGCAGTGTCCAAGGGGTCGGACAGATTGAAAGAACAAAATCATAGGAAATTCACTGTCTGTAGATCTTCATAGCAGAGCGGAATGCAGTCTTTGTGTTTTTCCATCACTGCTTGTCTCTCGCACTGAGCCAAACGAATTGATGTCAGCCTCAAATGTCAAGGTAAATATTGCCTTTAATGAATGGCTTGCGTGTGGGAGGAGAGAGGAGAAATAAAATTGTGCTTTGTGACCTTTGCAGTAAGATAAATACTTGCTCTTCTCTTTGACGGAATATTGTTCTGCTCATGTCTAAATTTGGATGTTTTCACCACAACCATAAAAAGGGGTCACGGTTTGGTCACGGTTTGGTCACGGTGTGTATGTTGAGTGTTTTGTGGGAGTTTGTGTACCTGCATGTGCTCATGAAAGCTTGGATATGTGTGATTTATTTTTATTTTTTTTAATGCATCTCACCCACATCCTCAGACTGTGGAGGCCTTTAGAGGGAGCATGACATTTTTAGAAGGCCAGAAATGGAAGAGGGACATGGGAACACTGTGAGGTGGGTGGTGGGTGGTGGATGGCAGTTTGTGGGTTAAGGTTAGACATCACTTTACTGATAAATTATGCCAGTTTTGGCCTTTTTGGTACAGACTGAATACTGTTGACTTGAAGTGATAAAGGGATATGGTGCAGGTTTTGATTGTTACTGATGATTATGGATATGGATTGGTAGTAACAAGCCCTTAAACTGATCTGGTTGTAATGAGACTTCAGATGGTACAAAGTATGCTGCAGGACTTTCAGATTATTAATATCTTGCTTTCATTACAATTCAAAACATTACTGTATTTTTGAAAATTTCGAACATTAAAATGAGCTCATGGTGTAAGTGTTCATTGAAAACGTGACTTTTTCTGGACCTGAAAGTCACAACTGTACACGAGACAAAATAAAGCTTTCATTTAGCACTGTTTCTTTAGTTTATGACCAAATACCAGCAAAGCAAATGACTGTTCCATCGCCCTCAGCTGGACTTTGTGTTTAGATCAAACGTTAAACTGATGGTGACCATGGCAAACATTATACTTGTCTACAGATGTCTTCTGTTGTCTGACAAACAGTCCACAATCCAAAGTTTAGTACTGATGGAAGAGGATGAGGGAAATCAGCAAACAGCTAGAGAACCAGAGAATTTTGTCAAAGCGATTAATCAGTTATCCATATTGTCGATTGTTTTTCTTTCGATAAATTGACTAATCAGTTTATCTATGTCAGCATGCTGATGTTAGCATGATGTTAGTATGGCCTTAGACCCTCAATCTTGTTATCATGTGACCAACGTTGTAATGAAGCAGGATACAATTCAAAGGGATATTTCTCCCCCAAATCAAAAACACATATTTTTCCTTACCTAGTCGCCGAGTGTTGGAGATATTTGCCGTAGCAATGCTTGCCTTCTGTCCAGTATAATGGGAGTAGATGGCATGGGACTTGTGGTGCTTCAAACATATATACTTAGAAAACATTTGAGGAGAGAAATAGGCAATGCACACAGAATCTTGATTAATATTGGATCAGTGTAGTTTGACAGTTTGACCGCAGTTCACGAACAGTGAGACATGAATAACAGCTGCTCTGATTGTTTGTTTTCATTCAGGTGTGGTGGATTCTTGCGTATGCATTTGGGAGCACTACAAGGAAGTGTTAGAACATGAATTTTCTCGCAGATTATCTTTCTCATGTACTACTGTGTGTACAAATTCAATATTTCACTCATTCAAGCTATAATATAGGATTGGGGTGTAGACAAAGAAATGAGACTGTTATTCACAGAAAGATGAATGTGTGTATGAGGAGCAGTGAAAGCAGGGAGACTCCTGTAGGTGGCGAGAAGCTGTACAGAGCCGGAGGCTCCCATGTTGATACCGGTGATTAAATGGTGTGCAGCAGCAGCTGGTGCCTATATTAAAGCATCTAATCACCCTTGAATGATGGCGGCGGCACGCTCTGTCTCCTCGTTCAAACCTCATTTAAATCAAAGCAACAAGCATAAACATGGATGATATGTGTTTGTGGCCCCAGACCGCTGCACTGCAGCAATGTGCCAGACACACTACAGAAAAATGTCAAAGTCTGAATATTTAATCAGCACTGCAACACATGCTGACATGACTGCAGAATGCTGAATAAATGGGCCGCTAATTAAGCAGCTGTTTAAATCAAACATGATGTATGTGGACTTGGTTGCATATAGGCACTCCACGGTGGATTATAAAAATGCAGTCAGTATCAGTTTGAGCTAAATAAATCATTGCCACTTTCAGTTTGAAACACAGGTGTATTATTAATAAACCATAAGATGACTAGCATTATCTTTATTGTCACATAGTCAGACTGTTCTACCTAACCCAAACTGGAGCTGGTGATTGTTGGAGCAATGGAATAACTCACTAGATTACTAGCAAGACTAACCAAAATAGTTTTGGTAAGTTTTATATTATTTCTGTCCAAACCAGCAACAACAAATCTATTGTGTATTTGTGTATTTATTTGTCTGTAAAGCTGAAAAGTCACTCGCTGCTGGTGTTGGTGTTGGTGGTGGGGGGGTTTAGTTTGCGCTGTACACTTATACCTCCATACCGTATACTTGCTAGAATTTCAGGAAGGTATGAAGGTATGAAATATGACTTACTGCTAAAGCCTAGTGGTAGGCAGATTTTATCACTATGAAACAGGCTTACTGTTTCCCCTGTTTCCAATCTTTCTGCTAAGCTACGCTAACCTTTTGCTGGCTCTAGCTACCGATATAATAGAGTCTTCCATCCCCAGTTCCAACAATAAGTGCCATTAGGAGTCTCAGTGGAAGTGGAAAAAAAAGTGGAAATGTAGTTTCCTCTGTTCGGTATTCCCAAAAAGTTCCTCAATGGATTGCCTTGTTAAAATGCAGGAGGAAGCACAAATGAAGATAAAACATTTCTGGCAAAATGTTTTGGAGTTATGTGTGTGTATGGATGTTGGGAAATTTTGTGAAACACTGAACACCACAGACAAGACATAGAGGCTAGTAAACATATTCACTTCATTTTGAATAATAATTGCACACAAGAGTCACCATCAGATGACACATTGGTGTCTAACTGACGCATATCAGCACTGAACGGACTGTATCTGTTCACTTAACTCACTCTGCCTGTTAACCACTTCTCATATGACTATGAAATCAACTTCTGCACATCACACAACAGCACAAAGAGCCCACAGAAGAGTGAGGCGGCCATATGACAATCATTTTTTTTTCTCTCCTGCTGCAGAAAGGCAGCAAAAGCTGCTTTGTTGACAGGCTCCCTTGCTGAATCTGGGTTGGCAACAAAGGATGTCTTTCATCCTCAGTGGCTGCGTTGCTATCTGCAGGAGGCTGCAACCTTCCCTTATCTAGCTCCAGATAAAGCACTTTGTCATTCAACAGTTTACCACTACCAAAGCCAGAGGATTCAAGGCTCCTTCCCTCTCAAAAGGAGAGCTGTTTGAGATGCAGCGCTTCACATTTATAGCAACACAGCTGTGCACTGTCCCAGTCAATGTAATTTTTAATAACCAGAGCCATTTTTAGATGATCCTCTTTTTATATGAATACACAAAGGGATGGTGAAAGGATTCAGTTATTTGGCTTTGTCTATGAGCTTCTGGATCTTTTTGGGCAATGAGTACTTACATATTTGGTCAGTTTGACTGTCTTGATTGTGATTTTTGGCAAGTTCTATAGATTTTAGGGTTGTTACCATACTAGAATTTCTACCAATACAAACAATAACATCAATGACAAAATTTAAAGTAGTGCAAAGAAAAAAAAATCTGCAAGTTTATTGTAAGATATCAACGACGTTTTTTAGAGCAAACAGCAGCAATAACATGCTTATGCCTGTTTATTTTCTGTGCCTCTGGTGACTTGGCATCATATTTTTGTCAACTTTTCTCAGCTTCAATTTGGGACTTAAAGAGAAGCAAAACACTTTTGAGACCCAAATAAATATGTTAAATTGTTAGATTGAAATGTTAACAGAGATCTTTGTCAGGCTCTGCACTGTGATGGTGATTTGAAAATGCCTGATCTGTGAAGATCTCATGAACTTGCTTGGGAAGAAGGCAATGAGCAACAACGAGAAATTACCCAAAAATGTGCGACAAAAAAAGTTAAAAGTTATACTAAAATTACCTTAAAGTAGCATCAAAAAGGGACTGAAAAACAAAAACAAGGAAGTGTTCAAAAAAAGTTCAAAAAAATTTTTTTTTTTGAATATGAATTCTAATAATCCTAAATATAGTTTCTGGACATTGCCTCGTCCCATGATTTTGAGGAGAATTAAAACCTTTCTGTTCGAATGTTTAAATACCTGTGAAAGGCATCTGAATGCAGCACAACCACCCCAAAAAGTAAAAAAAAAAAAAATACTGATGTTCATCCAGGTTTCAAGATGTTAATGTTTCAAAATGTCTAAAATCGAGACCAATCATCTCTGTGTCTGTGCTTGTGGACACTTCGGACACATAAACATATGAAACAAATTTCTGCAAACTCTGGCCTCCATGATAATAAGCCACACCCAAGATAGGCAGTGTTATTTTCTGTCAGCAGGATGAATGGTCCATACATTCTTCAGCTGACCTCACCACCATGCTTCATAACCAAATATCCTGTTCTGATAAAAGGTGGAGAAAAACTCTGAATAGATGTTTGATATGGACAGTGATTAAGTGTCACATTAACCTCATAAGGCCACCTCTAGATAAAGTCATTATTATTAAGAGTCTTTCTGGACTGTTGCAGGGTGTGTCAGGAGTGATGTCATCGCTGATGTATTTGCCCATCGCTCCCGCCCAAAGGCCTATGCTCAGAGAACAAAAATGTTTTATAAAATACCAGAAGATCATGAGACTCTAGCCACTATATTATTAGGACTCACATTATACTGAATATGACTGTGTCCTACATATTCATTTATGAGGTCAAGGCCCATCTTCAAAAAAAAAAAACTAGCAATCTGCCAAAAGAGAATTCAGTCTTTATGGATGTAAGTAAGTGAGACAATGACAAAATTCCTGTAAACAGGAACAGGGTTCCTGTCTACACCCTGTCTAAATGATTGTAATAGTGGTGGTAGTGGCACCAAGATGCTTTAATGCATTGAAACCTGAGTAAATTGGCTCGATTTCTGTCAAAAACATCAAGAGAAGGCATTTAGCAACTTCAGAAGAAATTATCCAAAAATTAGAAAGAAATAAGAAACAAAAAAGGACTTGAAAATTACTTGAAATTACCTTTACAGTTTTTACTTTAAAAATGTTTGTAAAAAACAAACAATGATTATGCAAAATAAATGTAAATATATTATTATGAAAAATATAAACACAGTTGTCTTGACAGATTTCCCTAGCTTAAAAACAAAAATCCAAATTGACTTATTTTTTTGCAATTTGGAGAACATTTCTTGCCAAGTTGCTTGTTGCTTTTTCCCCATCTTTTAAAAAGAAGTCAAACCAAGTGGCAGAGTGTAAAAGTACCTGTAAAATACCCGTGAACGGTGTCTGAATGCAGCATAAAAAGTTATGTCAATCCAGGTTTAAACGCAACAGTTTCCTCTGCATAGATTTGCAGATGTGCATCCCCAAACATCAGCCTATGATTATTTTTGGCCATTATTATAATAACCAGCCAATTTGTAAATTTTTGCAAAGCCTGGCCTGTCATGAGATACGCAGCTTTTGCGTGTCACTGCAGTGGCATTGGTAACCAGGCTACAGTGATCTACTAGTGACTGAAACAAACTAGGTTATAAGATGTGTCCTACAAATGGGGATAGTGGCATGCACTCCTAGTGGACAGTCTCTTTTCACAGGCTTTTATAGGCTTTGCACTTGTTTGTGCACGTGAAAAGTGATAGAAGCAGTGGTGTGAAGAACCCTGACAGAGTGGTCCAAACCCTGCAGACCTCCAGATCTCTGCATAGCAGGCAGATAGCTGCAGATTGTGTTGGATTGTCTGTTTCAGACAAAGTCAAAAACACTGTTGACTCAGCCATTCATTTGTGGGTTTTAGATGTTGTTTGATAATCTGACAAGCACTTCATTGAAAGCATACTAAGGCCTTAATGGAACAGATCACCTGAAAATCAAAAATAAATATTTTCCTCTTACCTATACTGTTAGTTATTACACTAGCTATAGATTGTTTGCTTGTACTGTATTGATATTTTATATTCTTATATAATGGTGTTGGTGCTTTTTTCTACTTACTTTAATTCTCAGTGCTGGCATCAGAGCCACTGTAGCGAACTGCAATTTCCCCCCTGGGATCAATAAAGTATTTCTGATTCTGATAGATAGTTTTGGTGTAAGTTGATAAGGAAAACATCATACTCCGTCATGAAGTCATTGTCTTCATAGCCTTCTGCTTGGTTAGTATGAGGTTGTCTGGTATTAACCTATTGTCCAGGGGGAGAAGAAGAAAAAATCCCAAAATATGGTTCCAGCTGTCAGTCTTGAACTTTTTCCATGCATGTATGTAAGGTCTTTGAGGGCTCATTGTAGCAACGAGTCATTGCCATCTGCTGGCCGAGCTGAGCCCTAATCCTGTCTCCACTTTGTGTCAATGTGTCATCATTTGCAACTCTGACAAGCAGCTGCTTAAACACACTCCATCCTTTTACAGTTCCAGAGCAGCTCTGGCCATTATCTCAGCAGAGAGCGCACAGTCCACATGCCTCGCAGTGATGCCTTCAGACAACAGTCTGCGTGACTGATTTCACCAATCAAGGCTGTGCGAGACATTTTTCTCAGCACAGGGTATGATTCTGTTAGCATCAGTGCCCCCGCAGCCAACTGTTCTGCTTTATATTGACTCTTAAAAGCTACCAGACTGGGTGAAGTTAAGAGTCAAGCCAAGGTCAATGCAACTGTAGAAGTCACACTCCTGCAGCATACTTTTGTGCAGGTTGGCTACAGTAAAATGTAATGTGAGAGCCTGGAGCGGTGTGCTTAGTGATGAATAGGGATTATGTTGCTTCTTTAAATTCTGCAGTGGCTCTGCCTGTTTTTTGCATCGTATCATTCTGCTGATTTGCATTCTGATGCTCGTCAGCGGCACAAAGCCGCGGTTTATCCCTCACGGCGAGCAAACGGCAGACTGATGAGCTGTTTGACCACCACTATGAAGAAGAAATTGTCTGAAGGCTCATCCCCTCAGGCCGACCTATTGTTTTATGAATTAGCCCCTAAATTAATTGCAACGCCGAGCATGGGAGACAAAATGTTTTCCAATAAGCACTTTTATTTCTGATTTGCTGCGTTGTTGTTTGTGATTTGGTCTGCTCCTCTATTGATCCGTGGGGCCCCAGAGGTGGCGGGTGATGCAGAGCGTGCCGCAGAATAACAATGACAGAGTGATGGAGGGGGCAACACGGCGGCTGTGTTTCTTCAGTGGGATCCTAAATCCTAATACAGACGGTGGGAGGGAAGGACGGCACACAGATGTGCTATCTGAGTTAAAGGGGAATTTAGGCCAGCCACGGGTGTGAATATCACTGAACATTTGTCCACATGCACAGGCACACATGCGCACAGAAACACACACAGACACAGAAACCCATATAAACAGCTGGAGCGTTAAACACAGCAGCTGGGTGCTTCATCCTCTCTAGGTCATTCAGTTCTCCGTCATGGCCGGCATTAAGTGGATATGGTGCTTCTGCGGCATTATTCGCTTTTGTCCTTGTCAGTCGATTGTTACTTTTCTCCAAGAGGTAGGTGTTACTTGTATTTTTATTTTATTTTTTTTAAATTGACAAGGAGGAGCCAAGGTCAGCAGCAGGCCGAAACTCACTCTGACATACTCTCTGCAGCTTCACTCTAACGAATGCAACAAATAGTGTCTCAGTGTAGTGTGTGTGTGTGGCCATGCAGGTTGTATGGCCAATTATGGCATGCAGACAGCATGAGGTTAGATTCAGCGCTGAGTGCGGACACACTGGGCTCATTTTAATAGCCACCTGAGGCGGACCCCGCCTCTTTGATCGTACTCTGGGCTTTTCCAGTTCAGGTTGAACTCCTGTAATGATATCCAGCTTCTGTGGAACTTCCTGTCTGACCTTGTCGACTAAACACAAGGTTAATGTTTACTCAGTGAGCTTCCTGCTGTAGTTGTGAACAGAGTTTTTCTGTAGGCAGATGCAGAAGTTAGCATTAGCATGATTCCCTCCTCAAAAAGCCTTTGGGATTTTTCCATTGGATTTTAGATTATTGCAGAAAATAAACTGCAGCAAACAAAGGTTTATGATATACGTTTTTTTCAGCCAAATAATTTTCACAAATGGACACCACTTTAAGGATTGTTGAAGCATAAACACAATTGCTGGGAGTAAAAAGCTAACAGTTGGCTACAGATGAACTACATTACAGTCACATGACTTGACATTGCCACCACAAGCTGTAAAGTTGTGTTCGGTGTGACTCAGCGTGATGACGTAGTCTCATAGCACTTATTACTAACTGCCTCTTTCAAGACACTTTAAAACTTCAAAGTTCACTGTGACATATTTTACGTACAAAACGTGAAAGTCTGTTAGGGGCTGTTTGCATGGCAATGGTTTGGCCTTTCATTCATACGATAACTGTGTTTTGGGGGCCTGAAAATGCAAACTTGTGAAACCCCAGGTTCCAGAGTTTATCTTTTGAACCCCCCGTGTTAACGGTTGTTTTTGTGGATCGTTCTCACAATGTTATAATATGAACGTGTGTTTCTTTAAAAGTGCAATGGAAACACTTTTTTGGTAGGGCTGTTCTGGTCTAAACTTGCGGTAGGACTGTATCTTGGCATTTGTCATAAAGTGCTCAAACTGCACTCTCAGCTTTAAAGGAAATGTGCCCTTCATTCGCAAAAATCTAAAAGTCCCAGGGTTTCCCCTCACGTTCATGTGTTGGACCCAATGGTGGATTATTTGACAGTAGAATAATATGGGGATATCCAGGTCAGAGAAATTCATCAGTTATTTGAGGTCATGGATGTGGATCAGGAGTTGGCCTCAATGATCATGTGACTCAGCTGAATGAATCCTATTATAAGGCTGATGGAGGCTGCAGCGGAAAGAAATAATTCACTGGACAAAAGCCCTGTAATGACCGAAGAGTCAGCTATGACTTCAATGCTCTGTCATCATTTTACTTTTTAAAACTTACTGATCACTGGAGTATGACCTTGTGGCACAAAGTAAAAAAGAAAAAAGTAAACCTCAACTTTCACAGAGCTTTGGCGCTTGTGTCAGCATGGAATATTTCATACAAGTTGTGGCAGGAACAGAGATGCAAATGAAAGTATTTTGATAGTGCCATTGCGTATTTGGTAGAAGAAAACAAAAACTGCAACAGTTTATTTTTACACAACAAGAAAAATCAAGGAGCATTTTATTGTTATTGTCTGGTGCTGGAAAAATTCTATTGTTTTATTATTAAAAGTGCATGTAATTACAGTTGTCCACCAAAATTATATTTGAGAGAGAGTGAGAAATACTCATTTACACATTTACTATACAAGGCGGAAATTAACAATCTTGATATATTGACATATTGAATCCAAAAACAGTGTTCCCTGATAGCTTGTGAGAATTAGAGTCAAAATTTATACAGTCAGAAATTTATTACCTCATTTGTCGCCCCCTCGCCCGTCCATAACAACAATATAAGGACAACAGCCATCAGGCACACCACAACAGTTTTATTTCTAAAACAAAAACACCAGATAAAACAGCGGAGTATAACAATACAATGTACAAAGTTCCAGTGCAGCTTCCACTACAAGCGTTGAAAAGGTTTTATATTCAAACAATACAAAACAGTGCAATTGCAATATAACATAACAATAGAATAAAAGTTCCAGTGCATGTTTAACTTGGATATTCATAAGGTCAGCAAATATTTTTCTTCAACATGCTTCAACAACATATGTTAAAAAGGTGCTATGGTCAGTGATAGTCTTTTTACTTGTAGTATTTAGTAGTAGTAATTGGTTCCCTGTAAACAATGGGCCTTATAGAGGGAGAATGTGCAAAAATGAAAATATAGAGGACTAGCATGTGAACTAAAATTTTTCAAGTCTCAAGATGCATCTCCTTAAATTAAAATTGGACACTGATACCTGCTCAGAAACCTCATTGTTAATGCTTATTAATGGAAGTCCATTGAGACGCTCTTGAGACATGCTGGATCTCATAAATGAAATGTAAACATAGATAGCCTATAATCTGCTCGTTGACATATGTCAGTCAGGCTTAATTCTCTCTCTGACCTGATATGCGCATCAGCCCATCCCCCACTCTCAACACACAGCATCGTCAGTGCTCACGTGACACGGTACCGAGCGCAGGCCAGGGTGATGGCCAGGTCAGATGATGAGAAACAACAGGGACACAAAGTAAAATATTATTTCTGTCTTTATTTGGTCATTTGTTATTTAATGGCAGAACATGAGGAAAGGGTGCTAACAGACTTACTAATTAATATTACTATTATTATTATAGCATGTAACATTCCAGGTGACTGCCTATATAGTAGGAGCTGAAAGATTACTGGGGCAGATATTTGACATTTTGCCGATTTCCTGCATTGGCCTTTTATTTAAATAATCGCAGAAAAAAATCAATGAATGAAAAAGTGTGTGTATTCCAATCAATCAAAACCCGGGAAGGCAGTCTACAATACACATCAGGGAGCTATTTTTATTCATACATTTTTAATTAAATTTTTGCTGAACTTTATAAAAAAAAAAAAAAAGTAACATTGATCTTGCTGTATATGATGTTGATAGTTTCACTTTTGATCAAACGTTTGCTAAAGGCATTTAAACAAAGTTTTGTGGTGGAATTTGTTATGTTCCAATTTGGCACAGCAATGTTTTCATTTTTATTGTAAATGCATATTGGTTCCAAATATCGGTTATCGGTCTCATTAAGTACTAATAATTGGTATCAGGCCTGAAAAAACAATATCGGTTGACCCCTACTACATGGCCTATGCCAGGGGCTGTCCCTGATTCTCACAATGTTACTGCTGCTGGGACCCATGAATATCCTCCAATCAATGCGAACATTCAACATTGCATGATGCAGAAGACAATTTATCTCAGACTTGTTTTGCAAAATTATTTGTCCATGTTGCCCTTTGTTGCCAGGCGAAGACTGAGCTCCCACACAGGTTTTTCAATATTGCTCCAAACTCGAGAGTGGAGAGAGCTGATGACATGTCTCTGCTTGCATCTTTTCTTTTCTATTTGCATCTTACTGCTACAGTTCAGTGGCGTTCGTCACACAATCTGACACCCCTCAAAATTAATATTGTACACTGTGACACAGATCGCCACCAAGACTTTATCAAACCTTACTCACACTGTGTGACATGCAATGAACTTGTGCAGTGTGCAGGCACCATTAAAAAGACACAGTGAAAGAATCTTCATAAATGTCACTGGTGCAAAAAGAATGGCAAAAAGAATACAGTACATTTTAAGTACTTTAAACATGTCAAACAAGTGGTTCTAAAATGAAATGTTTAATTTTACATATTTTCCATTTTATAATTTTAATATTTTTCTAAAGCTGATAAACCATTGTATAATTATTGTTTGTTTATAACAATTTTGTTCTGTTTCAAACAAGAGGTATTATGTTTGGCTACCATAAACAGTAGATAGAATGGTAAAATAAATGTTTGTTTAGATTTTATATATATATATATATATATATATATATATATATATATATATATATATATATGATATATTTGTGTAATTACTGTAATGGGCTGAGTACATGGTTTTTAGAAAGTTTCAACCAAAATTGTTCTTCTACTTTGACTACCTATTTACATATTTTTAAACCATGCATTTGGCGTGTTTAGCAGTTTTGTAAAGGTTATTAAAAGGCTGAATTATGCCAAAAAACTGTGAAGGAGTATGACAGTATGGTCTTTCAAGTGTATTGTAGAATGTTCTTATTCACAGTGTTCAATTTTCCTGTGTTAAACATGAACAATAACATAACAGTATCAGATTTCAGCCAGTCCTATCACGTAAAGCAGACGGCATTAAATGTCCCTCAGGGTAATCGGGTCAGAGCGGACACAAGAACATGAGCAAGAACTCAGCTCAGAGGAAAACATGTAACTGTTCAGTCAGACCTGAGCTTTGGGTTACCAACCACCAAGGACCAAATTTCACTGAAATGAGTCTTTGATGAATAAATCAATATGAGTGTCCTGCCATGCTGGCTACTGTTTAATGAGACAGCGTCTCAGTGGTTGGTTTATGTCTGTGGCCTTTCACTGTCTGCACACTTGACTCTGAGCCATTCCAATCAAACACACTTTGGTTGTTAATTGTCTAATAAAATGGCGACCAATACTCATGAACTATTTCAGTCAGAGCTGTATGGTGTGTTAAAAGAATATAGGGCTGAAACGATTCCTCGAATAATTCGAATAACTCGATTACAAAAAATGATCGAGGAATTTTCTCTGCCTCGAGGAATCGTTTAATTTTGCCAGCTCAAAGCATGGTATTTCGCCCGGACTACTTTTAATGCGGCACAACGCGCTGACGTCACGCACGTAAAGGAATTAAAAAGAGGCGGCGGATATGTTTGGTTTTAACCATGGATGAAGAGGTAACGACAAAGAAGGCGACGAAAGCGAAAGGCACAAAGAAAAGGCAGAAAATGTCAAAAGTGTGGGAGCATTTCAAGCTGGACACCAAGGCGAACACTGCTGCGTGTATTCACTGTAAGACAGCACTTGCATACCACAACAGTACGTCTTCAATGCTGCAGCATCTCCACCGAAGGCCCCCTGTTTACTCTGAGAGCGGAGGACCGTCACCCGAGACAAGGCAAAATGAAGTTAACGTAGCGCTAATTAATGAGATTAACTTTACTGTACCTTGCTAACATAACGTTAGCCCTGCGGAGGGCTAGGTTTCTATTAATTATGACTACTGTCGATGCGTGGCTAACGTGCCTTTCATGCAGGCTTTATTTAATCTGTAAAAACACAGCGCTGTAGAGTGATGAGGGTGGAAAATAAAAACATAATAAAGCTAACTGGGTAGTTAAAAAAGGAAACCAATGGTTCATTGTTAGGTGAAATGTCTTATTGTCTCATGTATATTTATAATTGCTCTTTAACTAAACAAAAATATGTTTTATCCGATTACTCGATTAATCGATGGAATTTTCAGTAGAATACTCGATTACTAAAATATTTTGATAGCTGCAGCCCTAAAAGAATATACTTTAGTCACATAAATATAGCACCCGATTCATTATACATATTAAAGGGTGTTAGGGTGTTTTGCTGCATTCATGTGATGTCGGAAGGAGTTTCTGAGTTGGGAATTTGTTCTTCTGACTGTTCATGAGTTTTGAGGTCGTAAAGTGGGACCAACATGGAGCTACAGAGAAGATGGGTTACATTTTAATACTAAGAGTGTATAAACAAGAGGTTGATGACTGTTTCCAGCTCATTAATATTTTATATACAGTATTATTTCATTTTTTTATTTATTTTATAGGTTATATTTTTTAATCCTTTTATATTTAATGCAGGTCACTCTCCATAGACAGCAGTTGACATTAATACAATATTACACTTTACATGTGATCAAAAACTGACATTTAGTACCTGAATTACTAAAGATTTCTTACCCTTGACCAAACATTGACATTGATCGCCAGGTTCATGCATTCATGAATCGAAGTTGGCAACTCATGTTGCAAAATAGCATTATCAGTGTTAGTATACTCACCTTGCATGCTTTATAGTTTGAAGTTTGCTTGCTTGCTTACTAAAATGTGCCACTACTAAAAGTAAATGATAGCTACAAGGAACAAAATAATGAAATAGTTTTTACTGTCAATTGTTGACACTTTTTCCCTGCTTTCCGTCATTTCTGCTGCCCCGAAACATCATGCACAGGTCAGAACTGAAATTTCCCAATTTTTCCACTCATAATTACAACTTTGGAAGGCCATTCATGTGCTTGTAACTCATAAATATTTTCAAGGAGCATGTGAAAGCAGCATTTTCCATTATTGACATTCGCATTAAGAAAGTCTAAAAGCATTTATTATAATAATGAAGTAGAAGAATAAAACACTAGCTGACTGCGGAACAGTTCAGGCAGGCAGCTGTCAGATTCACTTCTTCCACCACTTCATGTTGCATGCTATTATTGGATTTCCTCATAATATACAGGAGCTTGTCATTGCAATGCAGTTCAGGAACCAACTCTGATATCTCAGATTTCACAGCTTCTGAAAAGCACATTAATACTATACATCAGCAAAGGACCTGAAATGATCATGTAACAGTTGCATCACCAAACAATAAGATACATTGTAAAAACACAGCAACAATCATCAACTGGCAGCCAGCATACCACCTACTGTCCCCCAGAGCTTTCCACTTAGCCTGCAAAATATTAATCCATTCAGAAAATATAAGGAGGAGAAAAATGCATCCAATATTTCGGATATCTATTATTTTCTATTATCTATTATTTTCCCTATATTGAAGCAACTCCAAACACTAAAACTGAGAAGAAAATTATTTTATTAGGGATGATTTACCAACCCCCATATATGTGAGTGTGACCTATAGGTATCAAAGACATTATACATCCATCTATCAACTTATTAATAGCAAGTAATAGTGACGTACAGGTTTAGAAAATATAATGGGTTTATGCAGGCAGGTCAAATAATGACAAAGCATCATTCAGAGGGAGTTATAAAACTTACCTAAACATTGTGTGTCAACCTTGTACCTTCAAACTCAAAATGCATAGCTTTTGTTTAACATTTTCTTTTCTTTTTAATTATTAAAACATTTCTACTATATTATTAAACAATTATTCATGAGATTATTAAGGGCTAATTAGGTATATATATATATATATATATATTAGTGCTGGGCATAGATTAATTTTTTTAATCTAGATTAATCTCACTGCAATCCTGTAGTTAATCTAGATTAATCTAGATTAAAATTATAGATTTGAATTTTGCCAAAGACATTCAAAATAATATCTATCTATCTAAATGATGAAAATGCATCACAAACTGCTTGAGAAAGCTTTTCTACTATAATATTTGGTAAAGAAAAATAATGTTCCATAAGATTTATTTTGGTGTTTAACTTTTTTTTATTTTGTTAAACACAGACATTTAGGAACACAGGTTCTGTCTCCATGTGGAAAAAGCTTTTTCCTGCTAACTGGAATGAACAGCAGAGGGCGCAGCCTCTGATAACATGACCCTAACTGAACTGTGGGCCTACATTAGAGGTCATGAAGAAGACCATTAACAGTCAGCAGCTTTGTGACACGGCTTGAGCCAATCACTCCAGTCACTCAGGCAGACCAGCTTCCGCCTTGTTCACGCCCCCTCCGCATAATTCGACCAGGTATACATCCGCGCTACAGTGAAATTGGTGCCTTGCTCACTGTATAGACCCAACTTAGTGAATAGTTTATCGCGCGATAATTTCCTTATCGCGCGATAAGAATCCCGCGTTAACGCAGCACGTTAACGCCGTTAACGGCCCAGCACTAATATATATATATATATATATATATATATATCAACTTGTAAATATAAATATTAATATGTAGATATACATAAGTATTAATTACATGTACTGTGTGAAAGACGTGCTACAGCTCATTCCAGGAGCTGCTCTTCACTCTGCTCTGTGAAAAATATACATCTTGTAGGGCTTTGTATCAGTACTCGATACCTTAAGGGTATCTACTAGAACAACCCAGTGTTATTGAAAACATCTCCACCGCCATGTGATGCTAACAGTTAGCTCTGTCACTGTGTGTGTGTGGCACACAACTGTCCCCTGACAGAGCTCACACTCCTGCAGCAGCAGCAGCAGCAGCAGCAGGAACCCATATATACAGTCTGTGGTGTAGTTCAGTCCAGCACTGTGTTTGATGGAGTTGGATGCCACCAAAACGTTTGCCACCTTATTTACAATATGGATATTGAATGTCCCTCTATTGGTATCAGTATAATTTTAAGAGTACACTCATTAGTATTGCATTGTAATTTTTCATACGATTAATTGGGTTCTTGACTGACATGGATCTTAAGTTTTATTCCTCAGCAAAGGCGCTAAAAAGTTTATTTTAGACGGTTATGTTTCCGTATGTACTGCAACACTTCTGTCTGGTTGCCATTCTCATGACACATCCAGGCAGGCTTTTCATTGTCTCTACACTGTCTCACCTCTTACCCCCTGATGGACCCCCCAGTCACACCAGTGACCCATACACACTGTGTGTATATATGGGTGTGTGTGTGTGTGTGTGTGTGTGTGTGTGTGTTTATCTGCTTCCAGACCAGAGCTTGGAGGGTGTTTTGTTTGCAACCCCGAATAATGAATGACCTACAGGCGCCCCCTCAATATTCTGCACCTCTGTTACACACACTCATGTATGTGAGTGTTATGTGCATAAAGGGTTAAATCCTGTTAAAATGCAAATAATCTCTGCTGCAGTTTTTACGGTTTTAACTGATTGCTGTCTGCTGTGACTTAGAAATCGACTCAGCTTCAGATCCAATCCGAGCCATTTTATTGTGAATTTCACACCTTCGTGCCTCACTACAACATAATAGACATGGTGTGGTTCCTGTGGCAACACGGCTGTCAGTCAAGGTCATCCATGACGGAGAGAAAGAGGGAGCGAGGGGAAAAAAAAACAGCAGAGAGTGAGACTAAGTTAGAGTGTGAACAAAGGAAAAGTCTCTTGCATCTGATGATTAGTGTTTTGTAGCCTGATGGAGCGTGACATGATTTGGGCAGCAGCTTCTCCTCGTCAAAATACACATACTGACACACACACCCTTCCTGTACCACTCTGACAACCTGTAAGATATACTCTATCTGAAATGATCATCGTTATATTTCTCTTTCTTCTCTCTCTGTTGCTGTTGTGGTGCTTTTGAAGTATTACTTTCACATATCTATTCATACATTCATCTATCTTCACCTAGTGGTTGTTAGGAGAAATGACGTTGTCGGAACAAAACCTCATGCAGGTCCTGTGTCCTGTCTCTGCAGTGCTGCTGGACTGTAAAGGTCCCTATTAAACATACTGTATGGCTGTATTCAGAGCTCCATGTGAATGCAAGCAGATAACTGCACTTTAATTTTGTTGATCTCTGTTTTTGTCCTTTCCCGTCCTACTTCCTTCCTTTCTCTCCCTATTTTCTTTGCGTAACTTTCTGATAGCAGTTGAGCAGTATTATAGTGACACAGTTCCCAGGCCACTTAGTCTGCAAGGTGTCTCTGTTTTGACATGTGAGGCTGGAAAAAACATTAATAGAATACAGAAAATACAGCAGAGGCTGTAACTAATAATTATTTTGACATTAAATACTAAATGTTGACGACTTTTACAACATACTGTTACGTTTCCTTACTTTAAACCTGAACATACGTCTGTTTTTGTCAAGACTTAACCTGTTGTTAAGCTCTCCTCCTCCTCCTTGCTTTCGCTTTTATTTTAGATGCTGCATCATAACCGTCGTGCTTGCATGCCATGCTGTGTCACTTTTGCATATTTTGCAGCTAACACGCTTCCTTGTTTTGCATAACGTGAAGTGCAGTTTTCATTGGAAACGTCTGCTCTGTCTCCGCTATGCCTCTTCAAAACACCGGCTTCTTCTGACTGCATGTGACGTAAACAGTCCCGCGACACAGCGACTGACGTAATAATCACGTGTCACAATGAATCGATAATTTTATTCCTGGCCAACACATGTAATAATTGCTTATCATTGATTTTATCGATTTGTTGTTGCAGCCCTAGCAGAGTTCTTCAATAATTCAGGGTTTGCGCGGATCCTTAAAAAGTCTTAAAAGATCCTTAAATAGTCTTAAAAAATTAATTCATCTCAAAATGAGGCCTTAATTGGCATCTAAATGTTTTAAATTAATCCTTAAAAGTCTAAAAAGTTCTAAGACGTAGAGATCAAGATTTCTATGAATCTTTTTTCTTCAGATGTTGCATTGTAAAATCTAAAAAATATCTATTTTTTAAAAAAAAATTGTATTGATTGCCTCATGCATTAACGTTGCTTAGATCATGATATAAGAGGATTTTTTCCCTCATCATTTGAAGTACATAGTCTGACTTTTTAACTTTTTAACATGCTTTATGATAAGCTTTTGGGTAAAATTGTTCCTCACCCTGGGTAGTCAGTTCCTTTTTTTCCGCTTCAGTTTTGATTATCATATGGCCATACGGTACAACTGCTGTAGTACATAACTTAGCCTGAATTATCACAGAAATAATATAAGTAATACAAATATAACTCTAGTTTAGTCTATTTCTATACACCATTTAAAATATACAGAAACTGTTATAAAAACTTGAATACTATCATAAGCTATATAATATGTCATATACCGACATTAACATTTTTACTAAATACAAACTATGTGAATAAGTGGTTCTTACAACTATTGAGCAGGTTTCACAGCATTTATTTGTTAAGATTAAAAGAACACTGATTAATACTTCTGCTTAGAAAACTTTGATAAACAGTGAATGCGCTAAACTCTCAAATTAAAGCCAGTACGCAAATCAATACTGCAATACATGCCAACTGCTCATACAGACTGTGTAAAAACCACTTTCGTTAGGTGGAATTACTTGTATTCTAATGGTTTACATCATAAATAATGTCACTTCCACAGCACTGATTCCACCAGTGCAACGAGTGAGTTATGTTATCCTCACCTCCCTGCTGCTCTGAATTCCCTCTTTCAACAGAAATATTGTTTTCACCCTCTAAGTACTTCCAATAACTTCTAAGTGACTGAAAAACAGTCATAGACTGTACAAAAATAATTTACGCAGCCACTGTAACACCGCTTATTGGTTTGTAGGCTCTTGCTTTGAGCCTCGAGGCTGGCATCTTGACTCTTGCAATTTAGACTAATTACCATTAAAGACAAATTTATTTACTAGAAAAATAGACCATCTGACTCCTAAGAGGTCTTTTAGCATGACCAAATGCTCTCTTGCTTTTATTTTCTCAATTCCACTACGGTGGACTTTCATGATGTATGCAGAAGTAGCTGACTGTGTTGGAAACGCAGTGTTTTATTACTCTTAAAGAGGTGAGATCAAATGTATATTATTTAATCAAATGTTTAAACAAAATTTGAGCATAAATGTAGTATTCCAGCCTGTTTTCAATCCTAGGTCGTCATGTGCTGATGCTTTGTCATGCCCCTTGGTGTCTTAAAGCAATGTCCACTTGTGTTTGGATCACCAAAACACATTACGTTAATGCCAGGTGTAAACAGGCTCTATGTGACGCACAGCTGAAACGCATTGTAACACATGGACAATTTTGAGGTTGCAGTTAGGTTAAATCAACAATGCTCCTTGGTTAGGTTTAGAAAAAACATTCTTGTGGTAAAAATAAGTACACCTGTAGCATAATATGCCATAAATGTGTCACCTGAGTTATGTCAGTGCGCAACAACCGAACATAAATTGCCTATCACTTAAAACATAGACTTCTGATTTTACTTGGTGCATGAAGTGTGGTGTGGTCTGATTTTGTTTTGTCTCATTTATCTCACCACCCTCTTGCCCTATGTGGACTTTTTGGGTCTTTATACTACCTCAAGAGTTTTTAGAAGGTGGGTTTCCATTGCAGATTTGTGCAAAACTTGAGCATTTTCAAAATGTCAATAAAACATATGGCAAGATGACTGCATCTCAAGTGATATGTGGGAGTGGCCACATATGATGTCACTTATGAGGGATTTCTGGGAGGTCATAGTCCACAATTTCACAGAGGAATTGTGTATACAAAACTTCCAGATGATCCGCTCAACTTTTGAAGAGTTATGCGATACATTAACACCTCTCTTAACACCTGCTGCATCATGCCTGAGGGAGCCAATTCCTACCGACAAGCGCATAGCTATAGCATCATGTGACCTATAGAAGCGAAAAAAAAAATGTTTCCAATGCAGTTTTGCGAAATATGGCTTTTTTGAATGGCCTTAATACTACCTTATATGAGCGTAAACAAACAACAAATTGAGGGGTTTCGGTTAGATGTATTTCATATTAGCAATTTAAATTGGTGCAGTTTTAGGGTTTAATTGAAACCTGCCTAGCGTCAAGCATTGTCATAGATTATGGATTTAAATATGAGTTTATTGAAAGCATTTGGTGTCTCACATGCTGAGGGGCATGACAAATGTCTGTATTTGACAGCGTGGGAATGGGATGATTATTTGTTCAGATAGCATAGAGATAAAAAGCATCAACAGGAAAACAGTGTGTCCATGTGTGCATCAGTCAGACCTGTGCTGGACATTAATAGTGGTTGTGTGCCCTGTTAGAACTTTATACTATTACTAAAGCCAGTATATTGTATTAGGGATCAAATAATTTTTCAAAAAAACATTTATCAGCTCCGATAATCAGTCAGGCCGATAATCTATTGACCCCTTCTTTGTATTTTAAAATGTTAGCACTTACTGTAGTTGTCTTGTGACAGACCAATGTTTAATATGTTTCTACTTTTTGTGTCACTTAAATGCATTATGTGGTATTAATTTTATCTTTTGTAGCCTACAGTGTATGTGCTTAAAATCTGAGATTGGAAGTATAAAGAATTTCTTGTAGAGATGCTTGAAGGTCATGATCAAGCTGCCAAAGAGGTGCTGCACAATCTTTCTCCTGCCACATTTGAAAAAAAACAAAAAACACATTTTTTCTGATCAAGGACGTGGCAGTATTCCAGTGTGAGGTTACATATAATGAGAAGGATTTAATGTCTGTCTGTAGTTCTGTTAATGCTACCTAATCTTAGCATCTTGTAGCAATGCTTTTAGCAGGTCATACAGCAGGTTTCACATTTTGTTTGCAGACCAGTGAGGCAGACAAAGACAAAACCGGGACCATTGCAGCTCATCATCACTTAGCTTAGCTCACACATATTGATGCTGCAACACTGTAGCCTCGGCTGCTAGCTGCTGCTGCTAGCAGCTGCTGCAGACACCGTTTGCTTCCTTAAACTCCTCTGGGCTATACCATCTGAGCGGAGCGGGGGTCCTCTAGGGTTTCAGTATGTCTTCGCAGGCAGACTTTTTTTCCCTCCCATCTGCTGCATCGCACCCATTTTTAACTCTCCCTTCCGCCCACCCACCTGCAGCCTCTCCTTTTTGTCCCTCATGAGCCACGAGCTCGCCGTCTCTCAGGGCTGTCTGCCAGAAACAACGCAGCCTCCTAATACCCTCCATCGTTTCAGATTTCACTCCCCCCCTCTGCTTATAGTACAATCTCATCATTTCCAGCTTGCAAAGGGAGCGGAAGAGAGGGAAGAGAGAGAGAGTGTGTGTGAGAGAGAGGGAGGGAGGGAGATGTTTTGAGCTGGGTTTGCAGGGAGAGAGGTTGGCCTGAATGCGTTCTGTCTGCTCTTCAGAGGCATCCAGGTGAGCTGTTTCCTCCTGGAAGGTAAGAGGAAGGCTGAGATTGGTGCTTATTTTGTCCTGCATCCCTTGCCATTACCCCCCCACCCCCTTCTTCCCTTGCTTCGGATGCATCGCCTCTGTTAGCGTGTGTGTGTGTTTGAGCGTGAATAGTATTCCCAAGATGTACCACACGCACGCAATATTGTACGAGGCGATGTGCAGATGTGCAGGCATGTCGGCAAACGTACATTTAGAAGGAAAGATTTTTAATTTGTGCATGCATGTAGGAGTGTGTGTGTGTTGTGATTTTTTTGGGGGGGGGGGGGTGATGATGAGCTCTCATGCTAGCATGACAGCTTGAAAGTAGATAGCCCACCTGAGTCTCAGTGCGTCTCAATGTTGAGGATGTGACGAGGGACTCTGGGGAGAGGAAGTAAGTAGCGGGAAAAGGGAGATGGCAGTGCGTGCGTGCGTGTGTGTGTGTGTGTGTGTTAAGCTTTATCTGCAGTTTTTGCAACAAAGTATCAGTGTTACCTTCCCCCTGAAACAACGTCAGCACTGTCAACCCCCCCTCCTATTGCCAACATCCTTACCACCCATCCCCTCTGTGCTAATAGGTAGCATTTCCGTTGTGGTGGTGAAAATGGGTGCTGATGTTTACCGGTCTAATGGACAGGATGCTCTGCTGCAGCATTTTCCACCTCACTCTACAACATGTCGTCCCATTTTGGGCAAATTCTGCTTTCCGAGCCCAGAGGGATGGAATGCGAGCGCTGTGGGGAGGACTAGGAAGAGAGACGGGGACAGGCCGTTTACCATCTGTGGGCAGCGTCTCGTGGACGCATAGTGAGGCTTTCTGCAGGGCCATATGCAGCTCCTTAGGAAGGCCAGGCTGTTAGGAAAGGGAGGCAGAGAGAAAATAAGAAAGGAGGTGCTGAAACAGGAGCAGTGGAGTATCAGGGTATCATGTGTTTGAGAGAGGATAAGTGTTGTCAGTATAGAGGTCCAAATCTAAAGTAGTGTCCTCTTCACTGAGAAGCAACAATGGCTCTGTCTCTTTCTTTGTGGCCTGGCAAGCCTCAGTAAGCATTCATCTGGGACACACATCATTTCAAGAAGCCTTTTACAATAGCTAAGTGACAGCTCTTACCCTCAAGTTTTCTGTATACTCCCAACAAACTAGATTGTACAAATTGTCATCTGACCATGTTTACACCTGTTTCTGAACGGCAAGGCTGGAAGGCCGGTCGAAATCCCTGTGGTCATGTCCTCCCCCTGGCTGCTTCACACCATCTCCTTGATCTCTCTCCAAGAACGCTGTCTTTTGTGTATCTTTGTAGGCTTTGCCTGGTGAATCACAACAGTGGCAATAAGGGAGCAGACTTTTGGATAGTCTCTCCTGGAAAGCATTCAGGTTGTTGTTGTGTGGAAGGGATAGTTGCTTTAAAGAGAAGACCAAACCTTTCCTACTTTCAGAGCTCTGCACACCTGGCCAATTACTGTTTTAATTGGGTGCGATTGTTTGAAAGTTGCATTTTGTCATTTGAAAGGGGGTTACAAAGTGCTTTTTGACAAAGCATACCAAACACCTTGACTCATTATGAGCTATATGTACACATAGGGCTGAGCAATATATAAATATTATATTGATATTGTGATATGAGACTAGATATCATCTTAGGTTTCGGATAATATCATAAGTGGTGTCTCTTCCTGGTCTTAAAGGCTGCATTACCATGAAGTGATCTAATTTTCTGTACTTACGAGAGTGTTCTAGCTCTTCTAATATTTGCCTTCACCCACTCAGCCATTGGATTATTTATCAAAAAATCTTTGTGTAACTATTTTGTGAAAGCACTAATTGTCAACCCTACAGTATAGTCACAATATCAAGGTATTTGGTAAAAAGTATTGTGAATCTTTTTTTCCCAATATTGCTCAGAAGTTCCTACGTGTGACTTGCTGAACTCATTACCCATTATCAACCTGGGAAACACTATGATCTTTTAAAATGTCTTGCAAAGTATTCAAAAGTACACTTTCTGGCACAAAATGGGCCATTCAGTTGAAGAATCATATCCCATTTCATATGTAGAACACCTAGTTGTATTATTTGTTAGTGTAGCTCAAGAAGATATTTGAAAAGGATCAAGTCATGTATTAAAACCAATAATTTCTAAACTTTTTGACTTGTAACTTGTAACCCTTTGAAAATGATGATGAGCCCATTTGCACTGCAAGAACTTTTCCAGGAACCCAGAAGCGCAAGAACCAGTGACTAAATAAATTAAGATATGTGGCAATAGTGTCTAGTGTCCCTGCTTTGGAGGCAGTACTTTCTGATAGTATACAAACTATTGGACAGACTTTACAGTATTGATCTTTTCTCTTTAGTCAAACACAAACTCTTTGGTTCCTACATCTTGTGTACTCTTGTATTTACAGAGCAAGTAGAATTTTGTTCCTCTCGTGACAATTTAAGGACATTGACATTTCTTGTATTGGTTATTTTGTAAAAAACAAAGTGGTCTCAAAGAACCTTTTGTCTACTAATGAGCCTTTTGTCAGTGGTTACATAGTCAAGGTTCAAGGTTCATATATTGTCATTGTACAACATAGAGTTGCACAACAAAATGTAGGTCCTTGTTACACAAGACAAACAAAACAAAACAAAAGCAGTAGTGCATTCCTGTAGTGCATTTTTGAATATGCACCAGGAGTTATGTAAACAGCAGCAACAAAACACTGGTAAATTCACTGGGCAGAGAATATTGCCGGCATCTTAACATTAAACATTTTACAAGAGCATTGTCTATCGGCTTTGACTACATCTGAACACCAAGCATCACTGATGCAAACATAGAGTCTGACTCCTCGTCTGGAGGATGTTTGACAAACCGATGTAGCCCGGTCTCCACAAAGATGTGGGCACAGCAGTTGCATATCTGTGGCTGCTGGGCCTACCCACGTCCTGTTTCATCCATTCTTGTTTCTTGAGTCCGGATATCAGTTAGGCTAGGTGGAACAGCAGAGGTTCAGGCTGGGCCAGCATAGCCATTATGCAGACACCCTTCCCTCTCTTCTAGGGGCTGATCACACTTCGTGACTGTGAGTTGAGAGCATTTTATCCAAGGAGGATGGAAGCCACTGATTTAGACACTACCAGTAGTTGACCAATTGGTCTGTTTTCAAACTATCAAACTCAATAAATAACAGTGGATTATTTCTAGACTAAAACCAAAAAATCAAAAACTAAAATCTGGAATATAGGCTGGCATGTGAAATTGTAATCTAGCAGCATAAAGTTGAAAACAAAGGTTATCTTCTTTGTATTCATACTGCCTCTTTGTTTTTAATCTTGTCCTCAATGTAGGATATCTTCCAAGGCATGTTGTGCTATCTCCTCTAAAGTTTACTACTAACTGGAGCACTTGAGCATTAAATGAATTCAGAGCTTCAGTGCTGGCTCCTGGAGGGAGAGGTCAGGATGTTATTAGACCTGCATACAGGCCCCTGAGAGCAGACACAATGCTTTTATTCAGATGCAGTTCCCCAGTGATTGAGTCAATGGCATGCAGTGTGATTCATATCAAGTGGCTGCAAAATGAAGGTGTTTGCTTAAGTGGCACTTGTGGTAATGAGTCAGTCGTGAATGCCCAATTAGACCTGTAATCCACATCCAGTTAATGCCATTTTGTCATGCTGATTTCATGTGGACACTGTTATGTCACATCTCAACATGAGACAGATACGTTTTCAACAAAAGCACTACAACACTACATCCTAATGGCCATCAAAATGTTTCAATTTATTCAGTCATGCTGGCGGCTCTATGGATGGCACTTAAAATTTGTCCACCTCTTTCACTGAAATATCTTGATATGATGGATTGCCATGAAATGTAGTACAGACATTCATGGTTCTGAAATGAGGTATCTTAATGACTTTGGTGGTCCTCTAACTTTTTATTTCACATAATCATTAGATTGACATTTTTATTTTGTAATTTGTGTTTGCATGTTAGTATGTTAATACCTTACACTATATGAGGAACCTGGTAAATATGATACCAGCTCAACATCAGCATGCTAGCATTGTAATTATGTGCATATTAGCATGTTGAGGTCTCATTTGTGGACCTTATAGAGCCAACGTCACAGCATCATTTTAACACATTAAAATTAGTTTACCACCCATTGAGAGTACTCGATGATGTCATCAGGTTCATCTTAAATTGGACTCATTACAATGCTTGTGCTAGAAAGTGGTGGGCAATTATGAAGCAGGTCTAATAAAAAAGACTGTCATTTTCATTGTTGGCAATGTATGACCAAGCTTTTTTACAACATAACCCATATTGGGATCTTGGCCTCTGCTGCTTCAATTTTTACCATTATACCCAACATTATGGAATTACATTACTAGATCACTAGACTGCACTGTAATGTGGCAACAGCCTTGGCTAGACTGGCCCTTTTTAAGGGCCAGTCTCGTGAAGCCAATATCTCCCAATGGCTTAGAGGAAATTTCTTCAAATTTGGTTGGTTGTCAGTGGTTGAGATCACTGTAGCTTGGCATCTGCCTCAATCTCGTGAACAAGATTTCTGGAATGCCTGAAGGGAATATTCTTACATTTGGCACAAACATCCATTTGGACTCAAGGATGAACTGATTCGATTTTGGTAGGTAAAGTTTACGCTATGTGACAAAATTTCACACAAATGTCTAATAGGATAAAATGATGAAGTGGTCAAAAGTCAACCTCAATGTGACATCAATATGTTCTATAAAAAAACAATTATCTGGCCATTATTCAGCAGAACCGAGGAACAGGAGGGGAGACATTTGGTCAGATAATTAATTGGTGACACTGATCTTTGGTTTCCACTTTGAAATTGTGCTGATTGTATAGATCTTCTGTGCTGCTAGTTGAAAATGTTGAAAGCATCCATAGTTTAGATTTTGTAGCTTCTTTACAGCTACATCCATACTTGAAACACTATCTACTGTCATGGCTACATATGAGTCTGGTCAGACATGGATGCAAGCTCAAATTTGATGGGGTATACAGCTGAGGCATACAACCATGAGGCAGTAATTCTAGTTCCACCGAAATAGGTACATTTACTGCACTAGAAAAGAAAAGCACTGATGCTGGCATTGTGTTGGACCAGAAGAGAAGTTTTAAATTCCAACTTTTAAAGAAACTCAGTAGCAAATCACAGTGAGGTGTTGAGAACTCATCCTAATAGCTTAACGGTGTATCCAGAGGCTGTAATGAATCTCAGAGCAGCACTTGTCTTCAGGGAGACAGAATGAGAAAATTGCCGCTAGCATTGTAACAAAGTGAGGTTTCTGTGTTTAGTGAAGTATATTCATTAATGCTGTGCTCTTGGCTCAAGTTCCATAGCCTTTTATGACACTGGTTTTGAGTATGATCAAGGGTAGAGTGTGCCAGGGCTGGTAAGGAGAGTAGTCGGTGGGATGTGGAAGCTGAGGGAAGGAGCTGGTCACGTCACAGCCATTCTCCTGAATGACTCTGCGCCCTCATGAAGCCGGAAGTGCCGGGAAGCCGGCCAATTTAGTCATTTATATGTCGCCGCTCTCTATTCTCCAGAATCCCAATGAAAAGCAATGGCCGGCTGGACTAATCAAGGCGTAGAAGGCCTGGCTGAGTCACTAACTGGCCAGAACGTTTTCTCCTCCAAGAAGTCTGCTGGATCTCAAAAACCTCCTTCACTCTGGGTGAAGAGGCTGGCTGGCTGGCTGTCTGTCTGGCACTGGTCACTGAGTTCAAACTGTGAAGCTCCTCTGCAGTTAGAGACACTGATACACATTGGAACCATTATCAGAAACGACATTGTGATAAAAGCATAGAATAGTGGATAAAACATGCTGGGTCATGATCCATTTTTGTGATTAAACTGCTCATTTATTTCAGTCTGCAACAATAATTGGGACAATAAGGCAATAAACTAATCATAAAAAAAGAGAGGTAATTACTCAAATGCCACAGTGGAAAAAAATACAACATAAGCATGTAACAAAGACTTATGCAGTCTGAAACAGGTGTAGGCTGAAGTATAATATATAACATTTTGAAATATCCCTGCACTAACTTAAAAATATTTTCAGCTGTCATCAGTATTTTATTTCTACTTTTTACCTAACTTTATCTTAGTTTTATGCTTTAAATGCATCCATTTGTTGTAAAATACATTCAATAATTTAATGACATGATTTCCTCTCAATGGGCCTTCCCCACAGCAGACATTCTGACTTGTCACAGCATTAAAGCACAGGTGTTACTAATAACATTAACAGCAGCTCTGTTCTATTTAAGTGTTCCAGTGAGAGTGACAGCGAGCCAGCATGCACGATAGCAGGACCCTGAAATCAAAGCAGACTTCATTAATTTCATTAATCACACCTGTGCATTTCCCACAGTGGCAAGTCACCATGTCTTCTGTGAAAAAGACCTATCTGTATAATATTAAAGTGACTGCAAGTCCAAGCCATAGCCTTTCATATATTCATATACTACATTTGAAAAGATTAGCCAACTTGAGTGGACGTACCAAGTCCTTATTTGCATTGTTAGATAAGACTGAAGTGTCTTATGGCCATTATGGGAATAGATATTCTATAAAGTAAATATTAAGGCTTTAAGAGGACTTTGTTTCGGTTTTTTGCTTGTTTAGGACTGTACACTCTAAGAACTATAGCTATAATGATGAATATATTGTTTTATAAATCCCTCTAACTCAATTAAAACGTTAACACCCATGTAGACCCATATTATTTGGATGCGATAGAACCATTGACAGCCAATCAAAATATATCACATTTTACAGAGTGTTACAGTTTGAGTGAGCAGTCATTGATCCCTAACCAACATTTGAATGTGGAGCCAATGTGGGTAGTAAATGGGCTGTAAAATGGGCCCTACGTGGGATTGTCCATGGGTAGCATAATGGCTTCATGCCAATTGCCCACATGGATGGGTTTCCCTAAATGGGCTCTACAAGGGTTATGCCTAGAGCTACCAGGTAGGCTTGGAGTGGTATCACGGGTTTACGATATACATGTGTATTTAGAAATCCTAAAGGTATGATTTCCAGTACCGTCACAAATACAGGTGCTTCTCATTCTATTGAACTTATTGTATGTAGTGCACAGCACGAACCACCAGAGCTCAGTCTCTAGTCTCCACTGGTGGAACAGGCAGCTGAGCTGACATAGCAACACCTAGCGGGCTGTGGAGAAGGTACAGTGCAGTGCCAGCAATGGCTGTGGGAAATTCCGGCATGTTTTTTTGACTGAACTGGAGCTGGTGATTATTGGAACACTGAACTTACCATCTAGATTGCTGATAAGAGTAACTAAGAAGGTCTGGGTGAGTTTTATTTTGTTTCTGTCCAGTTTGAATAAAATGCGTTTTATGATGAGTTAATGAGGCGATCAAGCCTTGTCAGTCTTTTGTGGCTAAGAGAAAGTTGAATTCAAAAGGTGTACAGTTGTACTTCTCTGTTTAAAAATGAAACTAAGTGTGAGAATATTTCTTTTCCTGGTGAAATTTAAGGAAGGTATGAAAGTATGAAATATTACATACTGCTTAAGACTGCTACCTGGGTAGGTATTGGCCAAAAATGAGCATCTTATCAGGGGCACACTTGGGTAAATCACTTACGTGAACTTATGTGACATCTGGTATGGGGCCCTATATGGAACTCATGGACAATTTCATATAGGGCCCAATTTTTGGCCCATTTACTACCCACATGAGCCAGACCTACAAATGTTGGCAAGGTGATTGACAACACTGTTATTGTTTATCAGTGTAGATGCTCCTATCATTACATAACAGATAGAATTGTCTACAACAGCTACATGATGCAATATCCTTCACAATTAGAAAGCCTTTTCAAGGATTCCTAAGTACCTACTTTGTACTAGATGTAGTTCATCCATGAGAGTTGCTGTCTTGTGTGATTGCTGGGGACTGAACCCTACTAAAGCTGGTCAATGTACATCACTAAATATCTCAAATATATCATGTCAGGGACATGTTTAGTCCTCTGCAGTGGTGATGTGGGATGCAGTAACGAAGAGCCACTATCTGGGGCATCAGTTGGCTGTTGGGATATTTTATTCCACCACATATGTTAATTAAGACTCTCATCCACAATATCTTAAGGCTGGTGTTCAAAATGATACAGAGCCACAGCAGCACAGTAACAAAAACGCATTTACATATTTTATTTTGCTGCTGCACTTAATGAGTGTGACTTGCAGTGAGAAGTCACATTGGTTTTGACGGGAGGCCAACAGAACTCAAGGATATGGGAAAGTAGGTTGGTCCGTGCCAAAAAGGAAATGAATGCATTCCATCACAAAATAACCCTAAAATATACTGAATCTCAGACTAATAAATCATATTCATGGGTATCTGTGCAGAGATTTATCACAGCCTGAGCCCAAAGGTATTGGAAGGAGTACATAGCAAGTTTTGGACCATGTCTAAAGGCAAAAGTGCACATTAGATGTTGACAGTGGACCACACTTAAAGGTGGCTGCTTTTGTTCCAGTGGGCGCAGAACTGTGCTCTCTTTGGGTCAGTCTTTCCTTGAAGATATTCATGTTATATCACATAGAATGTGATGAGAGTTGGTGTGCAAAGAATCAAGAAAGATAGCTCAAGAAAAGAGACATTTCTAAATTTCTGTGATCATAAAACCGTAACATAGAAATGAAAACCTTATTTGCTGAAGTGTGGCTTTGTATGATTAAAGTGAGAAATTCAAACCCATCAAAGGTTCATTGTCTCATGCTGGATTCCAGTCCAGTCTTCGAGTAATTAGTTTCTCTCGGGATTGTTTTTTTTTTTTTTGTTTTTTTTTTTACAATTGAGGATTACATGTGACAGAAATCTTTATTTTAAGCAGATAATTACACACAGAAGAATGTGGCAGGTTGTGTAAGGCTGCACTCTGTTCAAATCACACTGTTGCTTTTGGAGAAGCCATGTTTTTTGGGGGTGGGAGGTGGGAGGGTATGCATGTACATAAATGTTCCTGCCTGAGCAAAAATATGCAATACATTTCAATTCACACAGATAATATATGGTTGGGGACAACAAAGAAACAGAAAACGAATTCATCATTGCAAATGTTTTTTAAATTGCTCTCTGTTGAGAAACAATAAAAATTCCAATGCATAATAGATGGGCAATGAATTGTGTTACTTTGTTAAGCAGTAATGCCAATGTTAATGGTTATACGGAAAACACAAGGCGGGTTTCCATAAAACTTCAAATTGCGCAAATTGAAATTGCAAATATAAAATATGCCTTATGAAAACACACCAATTTCGAAAAAAAACCTCCCATTTATCACAAAAACTTTTTAACGCCTGTGTGTGGTGGTATTTCAGGCAATTTGAAAAAGCCATATTTCACAAATTGCAATGGAAACACTTTTTTGGGTTTTCTAGGTCACATGGTGCTATGGCTCTGTGCTTGTCAGTATGAACTGGCTCCCTCATGATGCAGCAGGAGCTACAAGAGCTGTTATTGCATCACATAACTCTTCAAAATTTTAACGGATCATCTGGAAGTTTTGAATCCACAATTCCTCTGTGAAAATGTGGACTAACACCTTCCAGAAATCCCTCAAACATGGTGGCGCACAGGTATAAGGAGCTTGTCTTTCCATTATCGCTTGCATAACATGCCTATGTGGCCTTCGATTGGAAATAATGACGGCTGATGTGGTGGCTGCAATAGAAATAAAGCTGCTGATGTTTTGAACATCCATCGCCATGCTTCTTGGAATGTTACCACGAGAGGAGAAGTCACATAACGTCACTCAATAGAAACACGATCATCTCCCAATTGTGTGTGTGTGTGTGTGTGTGTTGTTTTTCTTCAGATTATTTTTTGGGCTTTTTCAGCTTTATTGGATAGCGCAGGCTTTGGAATGAAAGGGGCGAGAGGATGACATGCAGCAAAAGGCAAAGGTCAGACTCTAACCTGTAATTTTTTTGATTGTCAACTGATTAATCGATTACATGGACAATGTTGCATCTGTTGCCCTTGTTGCTGAGGTGCGTCACGTCAAGAGGTAGTGAGGTTGGAACAAAACTTGTTTTATAAGCTAAGAGTGTTTGTCTTGAGTCATTGAGTTCTTTAGCAGAAAGGTTTCCTGATGGTTTGTGTTTTTGTGTTCACTGCCGCATAATGAATATGCTTTTGAATGAGTAATGAATGTGCTTTTTTTGGATTGTGTTGTTCATGTGCTATCTGGCTAACTACCATCAAGACGGTCCTCTGGTCTTCTTGTTTTTCTTCTTGAATGATGATGATTACAGATGAACGCCATCTTCTGAAATCGAGAGGTATTTCCTCTCACACAGATGTGGATCATACTGCTAGATGGCGTTGATTGTAGTCTAAACAGTGTGCTCATGTGTAACATTTTGGCAGAGACACTGGCAATGTGAGGCACCACCAGTCGGCTTTATAGCTGTGTAGTTGATGTCAGTTTGGTACTGTATGTGTGGAACTTTATGTGTGGGTTAGTAGTTCATAGTGATGAACCCATAGCGATAACTCTGCACTCCCCCCAACTTAATAGGGCTTTTTAGCATCTTTAAGCTCTTGTTTTGTCTTTACAGTCTGCATTTGTGTTGGTTGAGTCTCACTGTTGTCACCCATGCTGTCCATCAGGGTCAGGCAGCCGTCTTAGTGAAAAAGCTCTGATGAACCCACAGTACGTTACCAGCCCAGCACCAAATGGCAAAACCATCATATCTGGTGAACACAGTGAAGCATTCAGCAGATAAAGAGTGACATATTTTACTCTGGTGGAGACCAAAACAGAGCAATAGGAGAGTGAATATTAGATGGACATTTGTCAGATGGTCAGTAACACAACTGAAATGAATACTATCATTGTGTAGATAGGCAACTAAGTGGTCAGAGAAAGACCAGATGTGATTCTTACTGAAATACCTCCAGACTGACATGTTAACTTACCCCTCCATCTGTTAAGAAACCTGGATTGATATCAATTTTCTTGTGCTGTGCTCAGACATCTTTTATGAGTATTTAAACCTTTGAACCTCGAGCAAATTGGTGCAATTAATTTTTAAAGCATGGGGGGAAAGGAAGTTGGCAAGAAAATTGGAAATTAGTGAAAAGAACTATTAGTCAAAATTAGTTTAAAAATAAGTTAAAGAAAAAAACACATTAATACATTTTCTTGTTTTTTTTAACTATTATTTTTATTTTCAGGTGATCTTGTAAGTTTTTACGAATATTTTTCTTGCTCATTTTTTGGCGAATCATTTTAATTTCTTTCAAAAACATAGGGGGAAGGCAAGGAGCTTCCTGACAAAACATGGCACAAAAATTAGCAAAGATTTAGCAAAAAAGCTACAAATAAATTACCAAAAGTAATGAAAAAATGTCCTAGAAAAGGTATAAGGTAGATTTATTAGTCAGTTTTTAAAACTTAATTTAAAAAATTAAATTAAAATAAAATTTATTCTTAAATTCTGCTACATATTTTGGAGTTGAAGGAGGAATGAAAACTAAAATGAAAACAGAAATAAAATGTATAATTATAAATATAGTTTTCTGGACATTTTAGATTATTTTATAATAATCCCCCCCTCTTATTTTCTTGGAATTGTCAGGGAATGTCTTGCCAAGTTGGTCATTGCTTTTTTGCCCATGTTTTTAAAAGAAATCTAACTACTTTGTCCAGTTTTCGAAAGCTCATATAGCTTGTAAAAGGTGTCTGAACACCGCACAAGAAAACTGATGTGGATCCAGGTTTTAAAGGGTTAAGTTGCTCATTGCTTTTCAAGAAATTAAACCACTTTGGTCTGGTTTCAAAATGGTTAAATGGTCATTATTGTATCATTATTCCTCTCCTTTCACTCATCTACAGTTCAAATCTCTGTCAGCAGCCGGTGACCACGGCTTCACACACAAAGCTGCTGTGTTTGAGGAGGCACCGGCTATATTTAGCGCAGACACACACAGCTATATCTGCCATTCAAGACCGCTGAAACAAAGGTTTGTGCGCCCCAGACAGCGTGGATGGGAGGAGCATGAGGTGTTTTTTTCCAGCCTCTCCTCTGGTGTATCGTCTCACTATCGTCCCTGAGCCCAGAATGATGAGCAGAAGCAAACCGATAGCTCTGCTTTGTCTCAGTTAAATGGAAATGCGTTCACGCAGTGGACACTCTGAAAGTGGCCCCGTTAATATGGCTGAAAGCCGTGAGTTCGCAGAGCACATAAGTAGGCTTTATGGCTGATTGGTCTTTTATGGCCTATGTGGTCCTTGTCATCCTTCAAACTAATGTCATCAGTAACTACTTCTCTGGAGATAGTTGCATTAGCGTGGGCCTACCCACTGTGTTACTGCCTACCTTTTCCATTACTATATGACAACTGCAGGATAAAATGGATCTTAAATGATCCCAGTGGGGCAATGGGGTCACTGCAGCAGCACAGGGTAAATTATAGAAAGAAAAACAATGCAGTTAATCATCCTTTGTTTATGTGTGTGTTTGCCTGTGTGTGTGTGTGTTGGTGAATGAGAGTGGCGGAGGGGGGCAGTGGTGATTAAAGAGGCTGTCCTTGAACCAGAATCAATATGGTGTAATTGCATCCGTGGTGGGGTTTTCCTGTCTTGGCGGGGTGTTTCCATCCTGGCAAGGGAGGAAAGCCAGATGTAGATGTAGGGGATCCACATGCTGCCGTAGACTGATGAGCAAACTCAGCCTTCCCTTTACCCACGTGCTTACACTCTTCTTTGTTACATCAACTAAATGAATCCACTGTCAACTAAAATACATAACTTTAATCACCCTAGATTGTAGGTACACCTAGATGTAAAAAAAAGGAAAAAAAAAGCGTATGATAGTAACATTGACAAGTGTTACCTGATCACCTTTTTTGATTACGTCTTTAAAGTGTGACTATCTTTGCTTTTGTTCCATGATGAGCAATGTGCTATAAACTTATGAACAGTGTATCTGATATTATTGCTGGGTGATATGGCTATAAAATGATTTTGCAATATTTTAAGGTTATGTTGCAATACACGATATATCTCATTATTTTAAAATGTCTTTTAAACTAATATTAACTACTAAAATACAAAATTATTGAACTGAAGTTACAGTAAAGTTAAAAAAGTAGCAACTGTCATAAAATAAAGTTGAATACACTACTGTTATCATTCCATTTAATAAAACAAGGTTATAACTCAGGCTTGGGGACTCTGATTTTAAAATTTTGTAGTAATAGTTCAAGGCTATATTGCAATTCATGATGTATCTTGATATTTTTAAATGTCTTTTAAACTAATGTTAACTACTAAACTATAAAATAACTGAATTCACTGCAGTTACAGTAAAGTTAAATAAAGTAGCTACTGTCATAAAATAAAGTTGAATAAACTACTGTTATAGTAACATTGAATAAAAAATGAGTATAAGTTGGGCTGGACGATAAGGCTTTAAATAAATTTTAAATAAAAAAATAAACATTCGCAAATTTTTTTATGGCTATATTGCGATTCACGATATATATCTGATATTTTGAAATATCTTTTAAACTAATGTTAAGTACTAAAATACAAAATTAGAGAATGAACTACAGTTACAATAAAGGTAAAATAAGGTAGCTAAAGGAGTTTCCTCAAATTTGGCAGAAACGCCACTTGGTGGTCAGAGGTAACTGTGGCTTCACAAAACAGGTTCTTGGCCAGAATTCATTGGCTAACTATGACAAAAGTTTGCACAAATGTTTAATAGGCTAGAATGAAAAAATGACATTTTATATCCAAAAAGTTCAAAGGTAAACCTCCCTGTGACATACTATTGTGTGGACAGACAAGGATAAAAACTGCATCTTGACTGGTTGACAGAGGTATACAAACACAAGGCGGTAATCCTAGTTTTGTTTTGGAAACGTTTCATGAGAGCAGTGAGAGTGATCCTCAACATTAAAATTTCAGGACCAAAACAACATCTGATTGATACTGAAACACTCCACTCCTGGGGGGAGCTGCAGAGTGAGGTAACGCATGCTGTGGGTTCGTCACTACGAGTGACCACTTCCAGATACAAGTAGTTATTTTAAGGATTTAAGTACAAATGTTTATTCATATTTGTACCAGAATTGCTTGAAGGTTTGATTTTAATTTTCTCTCTGAACAGCACATATCTGGCTACTGTTACAGTTACATTTGCTACTATTATATTGCTTAGAGTTAATATGGAAACAGATATTTAAGTGTGTTGTATCCATGCACTTTGCTTCTTCACTTAACATGCTGAAAAATGAACCCTTTAAAACCTGCATCGACATGAACCTGAGACATTTGGTTTGATTTCCTTTGAGAAAATAAGATAAAAAGGTAATGAGAAACGGGGCAAGAAATGTCTAGATAAGCGCACAAAAAAAAAAAAAAAAAAAGTAAAAGGTGAGAAGAAAATTACTTTAAAATTACCTGTGGGGAGATAATTAGTTATTTTCCCAAAAAGGAAAAATAAAAAGTCCAGTATTCTTATTCTTATATATTTAAAATTATGTAATCAAAAAAAAAGTTGTTTTTTTTTTTGCACTTTCTTATAGGTACGATTTTGTCTCTTTTTTTCAATTTGTTGGCCCATTTTCAGGTAATTTTCTTTCATCATTCATTTCACATCATTTTCTTATTATTTTCTTTTACATTTTCTTTCTTTTGTACTTTTGTCCTGTGATGTTGCTTGTTGTTCCTTCTCCTCATGTTTTTTTTTTAAATAATTAAAGCCAATTTGGGTTAAAACTACATTGGTGCATCAGGGGGATCTATAGCTTTCTGTAAGAGTCAAAGTAGATTATCAGGCTCCACCACAAAAGAAAAGCTACAAAAAGACACAAAGAGACCCCAGTGATTTTGGCTCAGTACCTGTCTGGGTGTTTTAGGGCCAATCCAACCCCGTGTTGAGTGTAAGTGGATAATAAAACCCTCCAGCAGGGAGACTCCTCAATGAACCATCACTCTCCACTACTCCTACAAGGGAAGCACTGGTGCAGGATAATGTATGAAATATCATATCAACCTCGAAAAAATTCTGTCTCTACATGTTAACAATTTATTTATATACATAAAAGTGGTTGCATTTTGTTATACAGTCTTTTCATTTAAGAATTAAAGAATCACTTTTGTCTGATATTTAATTACAACTGAGTTAGCTTATACCTATGTGCTGTATGCAAATGAATACTGTACAATTTTTGCACTCGCTGATTATTTAGGATATGTTGATACATTTGCCTTTGATTACTACATAATATGCAATAACTTAACAACAGAATGAGCATGACATGCATCCGTATCCATGGTGACAGAATCAGAATCAGAATCAGAAAAAGATTTATTGCCAGGTATAGTTAACACAATACGAGGAATTTGTTCTGGTGGGTTGGTGCAACATAAATATAGAAAAAAAAACAGATAAAATAGAAGATACAAATATAAAATATAAAAAGTACGAGTCTAGCAGTGCAAAACAAAACAAGTAACACAAGTAACAGTGTAACAGTGCAAGAAACAGAACCATGGAATTAAAGTGTTATGATGTTTCCTGCTTGTAGTGAAGATTAAAGCAGTGCCCTCCATAGCTGTTAGAGGATCATCTGGTGATAATCTGCTCTCGAAGAAAGTAATACAGTAATTGCAGGCAGTGATGGTTTCACAGTAATGAATAGGCAATGTTTGCTTATACATGTTTGTTACTCACTCTTGTATTTGATGAAGTGAATTATTGCATGATGATGTAGTAGACCATGGAGGCCCTCTGTGTTATTTCCATCATAATACCTGTTAGTGACAGGTGCAGGATTAAGAGATCCTCTGCAGCAGCCTCAAGTAAAATGTTCATGTGTTGCTGTAGTAGGGGAATCTTAACCCTTTGAAACCTGGATTGACAACAGTTTTCCTGTTCTGCATTCTGATGCCTTTCACAAGCATTTAAACCTCTGAAACATGAGTGCATTGGTTTGACTTCTTTCAAAAACATGGCGCAAAAAGGCAATTAGTAAGTAGGCAAGATGCAATATAGGGTTTTGCAGAGCTCCAGACTGTGGCTATTTATTCACATTTTGTGACCATGGAGCACCACTGTGACTTGCAAATACTATTTATATATGAACTGGGAAAACTAGTTTGTTTCCAGCTCACAGTGAATGAATCCTGACAGTTAAAGGGTCCGTGGTATTTTTTTTTTAGATGTTTGCGGACAACTTACTGTTGACTGGAAGCTTCAAGTCCACACAAAAACATCAACACTTCCAGCCTGAGACTAGCTGTGACCTTCAAAATAAAAGCACCATGGGTTCCACTTTGATTTATTTAATTTTAACATTACTTTATTTAACTTAACTATAACAGTACTTTAGTCAACTTTATATCAAAACAGTATTTTATCAAATTTTGTTATAACAGGAGTTTATGTGACTTTATTTTATGGCAGTAGCTACTTTTTTTTGTAATTGTAGTTAATTTAATAATTCTGTATTTTAGTTGCTTACAGTAGTTTAGAGGATATTTTAAAATATTGAGATATATATTGTGTATTGCGATATAGCCTAAAAATATTGTGGTATTATTTTAAAGCCTAGCCCTAATTCAAAGTGTTTTATTGTATTTTAAAATAACTGTACAGTCATGTTAGAATTTGGCTGATTTTTTGACTCTAAAAAACATCAACATTTGCAGTATCTTGCTGTATTTTGAAAAAAACAAAACAAAACAAAACAAAAAACTGTAGAATACTGTTAGAATTTGGCTGTACTTTACAGGATTTTGTTACAGTGTAATACTAAACAATAGTATTGATAGTAAATATAATGACTGTATTAATGATTCACTCATGACATTAAATAAGACACAATTGTATATATGTGTCGGCCCTTCGATAGTCCGGCCGACCTGTCCAGGGTGTACCCCGCCTTCCGCCCGATGACAGCTGGGATTGGCTCCAGCCCTCCCGCGACCCTTACGAGGACAAGCGGTTACAGAAAATGACTGACTGACTGACTGACTGACCTCAGTTGCTAATTACCTGACCTTGATGCGTGGTACCTGTGCTGTGTTGGCTTGAGTCTGCAGAGCACAGCAGTGTGTAATGTCTCACGCTGCTCATTTTCATCTCAGTTGTGTCAGAATGTGACAGGACTCTGTCCTGTTCCTGTGACTCAAATGCACCCGCTGCCAGCAGATGTTTGATTCTTTTAATTTGATCTCATTCTGGTTCTTCTTTTTCTTCCATATGTAAACGTTTGTGTGGATTCAGTATTGAACATGCATGTGATGCATCTGTCCCTTCATCCATCCATCCAGCTGTCTCTCCATCGATCAGTCCATCCATTTTTTAAATTGCTCATTCTCTCAGGGTCATGGTGGCAATGAAGTAGCAGAGCAGCCAATTTGGGTGTGGTTCAATCACATTTCATTGAATCCAGTTCCACATCTGCTTATTCAATTCTTTCACCTCTTGAAGATGCGTGGTTGTCATAAATAGACAAAAGTAGTTATTTAAGAGGGACCATAGATGTGCAATTTGATGAGGGATTTGTTGGCTGCGAAGCGTAATGAAAAATGGAACCAGCTACTGGAATCCATCAGTACAATCAATCTTTCTCATCCAGGATTTTCTGGGGGATCCCCTACTACCTTTTGGTCAGCTAAAATGTGACCTACACAGGACAAAGAATTTCTGATTTTGCATCAGATTATTTGGGCTAATGACACATTTTCAACAGTTCACTAAAAAAACTACAACAGAATAGTCAAGGGATCACCAATGTAATGAGGAATCGACCTCAGTTCATGAATGCCTGTAGATATTGATATATGCATTAATTTAAGCTTCATCCTCATTCATGTGCATGCAGTGGTTCATTAATGCAGCGTATGCGTTGGAGAGATGCCCTCCACAAGCGTGCAAGCCAGCAACTGTCACCAAGCACAGGTGTGTTTTATAACGCCAGAGAGGAGCAACAATGTAGCTAACAAGGGGTGTCATATTCCAAACACAATACACAGCACAGAGGCTGTTGATGAAGACGGGGGAAAGCTGGTACTGTGATTCACTTAAAAGAAAAAAAAAAAAAAAACTCAATCAGGAAATCACAAAAAAGAACAGATTAACCTGAATTAACACACACACACACATCACTAGACTAAGTTAGATCATTTACAGGCGACACAAGGCTATCATGTGCTGCCCAGTGGTGGCAGATGTATTCTGATTGTTTACACAAGTGAAAGTAGAAATACCCGAGCAGGGAAAACATTTGCTAACATCACCTATTACAAGTTGTAATAATGTTTTTAAGAAAACATTTTAATCCAATGTTCAGAGTACATTTTAAGGATGGTTATCATTTTAAATAATGTCCCTGTAAGGTTAAATGGTGATAAGATGTAACATTGTAACTGCAACATTCTGAGGATGTTTTGGTGATGTTGAGGGGTGACAGATCATAGAATGTTCTTTTATAAAGCATTCCCACAATGTTACATGAGAACGAAGAAAGAACATTTTCAAAGCAACATTCAGAACACGTTATTGAAGCCGGAGACAACAGAACAATTTTTATGATCTTAAAAGAGAATGTTACCCTAACATTAAGAAGAACATTCTAGGAACTCAATGAAAACTTGTAGTCATCACTAGATGAACTTGTAGTCACAACTCAACATATCATATTTTTTTCCAGGACATTTGTTGCCAAGTTGCTCATTGCATTTTTCCACATAAAAAAAAAATCCAACAAATTCTGTGAGATTTCAAAAGTTAAAGTACTTGTGAAAGGCATCTTAACAAAATTACTTTTGATACTTAAGTCCAGTCAATATCAGATACTGATATCACTGGTTCTGGTGCAATGCTTGGTGCGAGTTCCTCCCATGGTGCTCATTGGCCAACTGAGTCCCAACGCCAGGCTCGTTGGTTGCTTTTCGTATTAACCAAGAACTGCCGTTTTATGTCAGATAAATCAAGTCAAATCAAACACAGTGACGTGGCAGTTTAAAAGCTCTGGACCCAGGAAACAAGCACAGTATAAATTACTTAAAGTTGCACATATTATAGTACTTAAGTGCAACTACTTAGTTAAGGTCCACCTCTGCTTCTGACTATGTTTCAGCTAGTGATCAAAGTGATGGCAGCTGGTTGTTTGAAGCAAAATACATTTACTTAATGTATTGCCAGTGGTTCAAAGTGGTCTTTAAAATGTGGTATAAGACCATAGAGGATTTCATAAACCTGTCACTCATCATTCAGTGCAGTAAAACTTGTGTTGTCCCCGGTATATCAGTCTCTCTGTTCCAAGTTCTGAAGCACGTTGGCGACCTTTTTATCATCCTGTCATGTGCCTTTGCCTCTGATGATTCTCCGATGTGAAGTGCTTGGAACATAAGCCTTGTTGAACACAACCTTCCCAGACACTCTCATCAACTATTGATGCATTGTAGTGTGATAGGTCCTAAATGACTGTATTTGTTTTTCTGAGTGTATGAGCCTGTTTCAGATGACAACTGCCGTCACTGAGGACACACTGGAGATCCATGTTTATGACAGCCTTGTTAACTCCTCATTTCTTTTTATTCCTTTTGCATCCTTCTCTTGTGGATTTCTTGGCCTATTTCACACTATTTTGGTTAGATAGATTCCTGTGTTCTTCCCTCTGTTGGAACTCTTCCATTTGAATTCTTGCTTGAAATGTAAAATTGGGACCTTAAAGAAAAGCCTGGCAAACTTTTTTTATAAAGCGTAAAAAAAAAGTATGAAATATTACAAACCGCTCAAGTCTGGACCACAGATGAAGACCTCTAGTTAAATGTATAGAAAATAATTACGAAAGATTACAATTAAATATTTTCCTCAGCCTATTAAGCCTTACGGTATGTTGTGTTCTGGATCTGGTTTGCTGAATTTATGGTGTCTTATCAATCCATGTGGGACTGACACACTTACATAGGCCTATGCCTGACACACTAGGCGGGGTTTCCATTAACCCTCAATTTGCTGAAGTTGAAATTGCGAATACAAAACGCCTAATAAAAACATGTCAGTTTCGAAAAAAACTGCTATTCGAAAAAGCAATTTTGAACTTAAAACTGCGATTGGTCCAATTTTTTAGCTTTTAACGCTATATGATGTGTTACAATTAGTGGCGGTAATGCGACTTCATGGATGCCAGCCACCATTAAACCCAAAGAAGAAAAGTACAACAAAGTCACATAACAAGTGGACGGAGGAAGCGGCCGAGATCTTCTTGACTCTTATATGAGACAAAGAAATTACGGTGATATTAGATTGGCCTTATTGATTCTATTATTTCAATAGAAATAAACCAACCAATGTTTTGGACATACATTGCCATGCTTCTTGAAAGGTTACTGCAAGAGGAAAGTCGCGTAACATTGCGAGAGAAGTTACATAACATCACTCAATGGGAACGCAGTCATCTCGCAATTGTGTGTCATTAATATAACTAATAAACCACACTATCAATCAAAGTTGCTTGTTTAGGAAGTTTCCATACTGGTGCCACAGTGAAGGGAGCGTGTGTCGTGGGAAATGTTGTGGTGTGTCCAATGAAACCTAGCCCATGTTGAAGAGCAGAGCACAGAGCTGCAAGATGACTCCTCCTTGTGTATTAGAGTAATTAGAAGTTCTTCCTGCAGGGGAGCCCGGGCCTAAATATTTAATCTGAAGGAAGCCGTGGCAAAACATGTCATGCCGCCTGCATCTATTGTGTCCAATGCACACAGTCCACGGTGGAGCAGCAGCTGGTAAGGTGCTTAGTGTCGGGGGAAACGGACGGGGAGTGTGGAGGGTTCAGCGTGTGCCTGGTGGGCTTGTAGGAGACATCTGTAGCATGTCTGCACAATTGTATGGATGTGTAGATGTGTGTCAGAGATAAGGTGGAATTGTGGGAGCAGCAGCAGCCGGTGGTGCATGCGTGCGTGCAGCCGAGCCGACAGAGGCTGGAACTGTTTTGATCAGAGAAAAGAGAGATGGAGATGAAAAGGCTCTCATCCTAGCAGAGAGGTAGCAGCAAGACTCTACGGGGAGGGAAGAGACCAAGGCTGACAGAGAGATTAAAAACAGGCAGGATCTGGAAGATGGGGGCAGTCCGTTTTTGGCTGAACACTGATAATCGCAGATGGATTTTTTTTTTCTTCATTGCTCTTTAATGCTTTTATGTTCCATCTCCTTTCTTTGCCTCTTTTTGACAGATATGTGTCACAAAGATGTCCACACGCAGCTGCCAGGGAACGGACTCAGTCATCAAGCCCCTGGACACCATCCCTGAGGACAAGAAGGTGAGAGTGCAGCGCACGCAGAGCGGCTTCGACCCCTTCGAGAAGCCCACCAGCCAGGTGAAGAGGGTCCACTCTGAGAACAATGCCTGCATCAATGCCAAGGGCTCGTCCGCTGGCAAGGAGTCGCCCAAACTGCGTCGACACTCCAGCCCTAGTTCTGTAAGTATCACTCACCACGTTCTTGTCTTCATGTTTGTAACCCACGTTGCATTTTTGTAACTGTACACTTAGTAGTCACCACCCTAAACCTGATGATGAAGTCATGTGGTTGCAAGAAAATATCTTGTTTACAGAGTGTCATAAGGAGAAGGATAAGTCAAGTCCATTTTACTTTTTTCATCACAAAATTTGCCCCAGGGGGTTTTATGATCTATGATGCCCTCTGACCTTACACCCTCTCCTCATATAAAGAAAAAACTCCCAAAAAAAACCTTTAGCAGGGAAAAAAAAAGAGAAAGAAACCTCAGAAAGATTATCTCAGGAGAGATGCTTATTCCAGGAGGGACAGGCATGCAATAGATGACATGTCGACAGAGATTCATAGATTGTAAGCATTTAAAAAAATGGACTGAGGAGGACACACACACACACACAAAAGAGGCAGCGCTGTGTTCACAGGCAATGGGAATGCAGTCTATCCCCTATATTTAGCAGATTTGTCTGTGTTTGAAGAACCTGTGTGCACATGCTAATTTTGGTGGGAAAGGGGTTTTATGGGCTGAAAAGTGAATTTACTGGAGTAGTTTATTTCGATTGGTTCTTTTCCCATGGCGAGCATAGCGTCTGGACTATCGCATTTCAGAAAAGAAAGAAAAATCATCTTCTGACTTCAAAGCTATACGTAATACAAAGTAACCTTTATAGGACTATAGTGGAATCAAAAGTACAATATTTGTCTTTCAAATGTAAGGGAGTACAAGTCATACATTTCCACAAAAGAGAAAGTGAAATACCGATACTTGAAAAACTGCACTTAGGCACTACAGTAAATGTTGTTACTTTGTGCTGTCTGCCTCTGAATAGGGCAAAGAAACAAACACAGAGGAAGAGAGAGAGAGAGGGGAGTGTGGGGGGGCACTTACACAAAGGATAGAGGGAGAGAGAGAGATACAAACAAACAGGGTTAGAGAGATTAGACGTCTTCGACATCTTGTAGCTAAATGAGTCAGTCTTGCTCTGGTTGGCCGCTGCTTGCATCACCTAAGGCTGGCTGCGCAACTTTGATGGTGGATTAGTTCTATTAAATACTCATAGCTCTTATCCTTAACTATTTTGTGGAGAACTTAATCATCTGAGTAAAATCAAAGTGGGCGACATTTCTTGCCAAGTTGTGAAAGGCATCTGAAAGTAGTACAAAAACTGATGTCAATCCAGGTTCTTAAGGGTTTGATAAGCATTCACTTCGTTCTACAACTTCTCAGATATGAAATAACTCAGCTGTTTACAGAATATGTCCGATGGGCATTCTGGTGTTCTCTCTTATGCACACTGCCTGTGTGAGCATTGCCGGACCTGCTTCTTTTTTTTCTTTTTTTTTTTTTTTCTTTTCGGCATCCGTGTTAACAAGTCAGAGCAGCCAGACTGCCTGCCTGAGCAGCGCTTGTCACATGTGTCTCAGTTGCTTGTCAGCCTGGCACATCTAGAGAAACGGTGGCTCACTGATTTTTTTTTTTCTGTGCGCTGCGGTGAATATATAGTTTTGATAATTATATTGACTCTATGCCACCTTTTATTACAGTTTCAATGCCTGTCACAAACATACCGTCACAAACTTCCCTGCTTCCCTTTCAAAATAAAAGTCCTCTGTCAACAGAATTCCATCAGTTGTTGACACAAGGCATTTTATTGTTAAACATTTGCAGGACCTTGTTGTTAACAATACAGGAGTCAAATTTATGTTTAAAAATGTTGAAATACAGAACTCATAGCAGCAAGCAGCTCTACAGAAGCATCACATGCTGCTCACTAATGCCATGTGTTCCAGATGTTTTATATATATATATATATATATATATATATATATATATACATATACAGTAGGCGGCATTGCTCTGGTTGTCAGATCTGCACAGTGAGCACAGTTCTAAGTATAAGTCTCCATACAGGACCAGTGATACCAAACCTCACTGTGACAAGACTTCTGAAAGCTGCGCAGAGTCACAGTGGCTGGCTGTTGTTCAGCAGGAAATAGTCACAATATGTATCTCCCCCAAAAAAGGAAAATAACAAAGCAGGAGAAAGAGGCCGGGAGAGGCTGCCATCAGCCGCGCTGCTGATGATACAGTATTTTGGTGGGCAGTCACCTCTGTTCCAGTTGATAAACAGCGGGTGAGAAGCCAGTCAACAGTTGTGGCAGCGTTACCGTGGAAACACAGCTTGTAGTTCCGACAGAGGATGGGGGTTGAGGTGGTAATTTTTGTAGCCATTCTTTATTCCTGAGGAATTGTTTTTAAAAATAAATCAAGATTCACATTAAAAAGACTGAAGTAAGTCAAAAGAAGATTCAACCAGGTGTTTGTACGGTCAGTACCAGTCAGAGGGGCAGAATAGTTTCCCGAACAAATACTGACTAAAGTACAATGTGATGCTAAATAAGATTAACATGTAACCACAAATAAGCAGAGATAATGTTGGAAATCAGTAAAGAGGGTTTTCAGTATGGATGATTTATTTATTATGTATAGCTTTATTTTTCAGTTTTTGATTTAACAAATACATGAGACTTAACAACTGTGTATATAAAACACAAATCTGTTGGACAATCAATAAACAAACAACAAACAAACAAACAAACTAAAAAATATCATCTATTGCAGCTGTAACAAGTGTAAATTCAAGTTATCATTAATGATGATTATAATGAATAATATAAATTAATGTTGCATTTCACTGTATAGATGGTAATGTTACTGGTTCTGGCAGTATGAATGTCAGTAAAGTTAGAGTAATGGTAGCAGTAAAAGGATTTTTTTTCTGCGTTTGATGAGCCACATGCAGCAATATTCTTTTAAATTTCTTAAAACGCTACATTAATTAGCAATTTGTTTTGCAAATTTGCTTAATATCAGTAAAAGAAAGATTGTTTTCGAAATATGTTTCAACATCAGACTCCAAAAATCTCAATAGTAGCGTGCACTCGCTCGGCTTTGACATAGCTAGGACTTTTCTAATGCTGTCAAAGCATGAGTTTCCTCTGTGTTTCCCAGGTGTTTTGTTTTGGCAGCTGAGCTCTTTTTCTTTTCTCCATCTGAAACTCATTTTGCAGCCTGTATTTCCTCTTGCTTAATTGAAGGCTGTGTACAAACAACATCATTTTCTTAATCATGCAAATGAGATTTCCAGGTTTTATACATATGTGGTTCCTTTTTTTAATTTGGCTCCAAATGTGAAAAGCCTAATGAATGTGCACGCAAGTAAGATTTAATAAGTGTGATATGAGGCTTGACTGATTGCCTGCCAGCATCACTGCGAGACACTAATGAATTGTTTCAGCTGTGATTATGAAAACGTGTAAATCATACCTTTCATGGTCTTTTTGTGTAATCTGCCCAATCCACATAACTAATATTTCACACACACAACCTCTGGATTGTGGAATAGCTGATCAGAACACTGCCTGGAGATTACAGGTTTTTATCGGCGTAGATGTTATGGTGCTCTCAACTTAATGACATATGGCCCACGAAATAGCAAGAAATTATTGAAAGTTGCAAGAAAATGAGTGAAGAAAGCAAAAAAAAAAAAAAAAAATTGTCACCCTTTTTATAAAAAACTATTTTTTAGGTCATTTTCTTTGTCACCTTTGGCTAATTTATTTTTTGTCATTTTGTCATTGCATTTTCCCCATGGTTTTCCAAAAAATCAAATCAATTTACTGAGGTTTCAAAGAGATAAAACAATCCTATTTTGATCCAAAACATTTCTGTATTAGCTGACAGTGTGCCAGCCACTGAGGAGCGAATTCACAGAGGGACTGTGCAGCTTTTGCAGCTGCTAAATCTGCACAAATTAGACAAAAATAAAATGTAATTTTTAAAGCACCTTCAAAGGATGCTGTGCACCACCGACTGAGCCACCAAGCGAAAAGCATTTGCTTGCTCCTGTGCAAGCATGCATTTGGTGCAAAATGTGAACATTTCTTTGCAAACAAGCCTCATTGCAAAAAAAAGTCAAATTCACTAATAGCAGTGCGAATAGCCACCGGTAGCTGCAGCGTCTTCAGAGCATTGGTGGTAATTGATGTACATTTATGAAGGGTTCACACCCCGACATTCCAGTGTAAGGCATTACATATTTTGTCATTTGCCCTCTGCTTTAATTCTGCTGTCTTCTTAAACATTTAAATTTGCCCTTGTTCAGTTCATATGAATATTTCAGTATGCCATTCAGTACAATTTTCTCCAATTTTGCTGCTGTACTTATTCTGCAATAGCTTCATATTAACAAGTTATGTTATGTAGATTTTAATTTGTAATTGATATCATTGTTCCATGATTTTTATGCCTCTTTTCTTCTTGTGCTTCATTTCATTTTAGCATTAGCCTGGTTTCCAAAATTTAAGATTTGTGCAAAACTGAAGAGATACTTTCAAAATGTCGATAAAACACAGTTGTGAGATGACTGCGTTTCCACTGAGTGATCTGCGACTTCTCTGGTGTTAATATTCCAAGAAGCACGGTGATGGATGTTCAAAACATTAGCAGGTTTTATTTCTATTGCAGCCACCACACTAGCCGTCATTATGTCCAATCAAAGGTGACATAGGCGTGTTATGTGAGTGATAATGGAAAGGCGAGCCCCTTATACGTGGGAGTATCCACGTATGAGGGATTTCTGGGAGGTGATAGTCCACGATTTCACAGAGGAATTGTGGATTCAAAATTTGCAGATTATCCGGTCAACTTTTGAAGAGTTATGCGATGCAATAACACCACAAGCCAAAAAAGTGTTTCTATTGCAATTTTGCAATATAAGTTTTTTCCCCAATCGCCTGAAATTCCACCTTATACAAGCGTAAACTTTTTTTTGCTATAAATGGATTTTTTTTTTTTCAAAAATGACATATTTATATTCGGCTTAATTTATATTTGCAATTTCAGTTTGTGCAATTTGAGGATAGATAGAAACCCGCCTAGTGAGCCTCCTTATCAAGAGATCCTGGTCTGGGTGTTTGGACCACACCAGATTAGAGCTTTGACTCAAGGAACCACACAAATTTAGGAAACACGCCAGAGTTTATTTTAAAGAAAAACAAACACATGTCAAAGTAAATCATAATCATCAAAGATGCAAACTACATCAATGCCGTCACCTCCCTCTGCAGCATCCAGAGTTTCGCTAGTTTCCTCTTTTCACATCAGTTGGGTCTGATCAGCTCTGGGCCTCTTGTCCTCCGCGCTGCTGTTACCTCTCTCTTTGTGAACTGCTGACGATGAAAAGTGTCTTAAAGTTGCAAGGTTTGATTCGAAGTTTGACGATTAAATGAAAAGCAGTCTTCAGTTCTCACATGAAGACTTTGTGAGATTCTCTCTTCCTCCTCCTCCTCACTGACATTACACCTCCCAGATGATGCAGTGGGGAGCCTCCACATTTGAATATCTCTCCCGGACTTGTAATGTCTGTGTGAAATCCTCCGAGAGGTTTCTTTTCTGGGTTGCTGAATTCATCCTCTTTTATTACCTTTTAACATCTCTCTTTTTTTCTGTTTTCTTAGCCTACAAGCCCAAGTTTGGGAAAGCAGATTCCTATGAGAAGCTGGAGAAACTGGGCGAGGGTTCATATGCTACGGTTTACAAAGGAAAGAGCAAGTAAGAAGTGTGGAATCTGTTCCAGTCACTCTTTATCATGAGAGCCACTCATGCAGGCAGTGAATATTACATTTAATTATACAGGAGCGACGCTGAATGGATCCATTAAATGGAACGGCAATAACAGTTACACAGGGTAGTTTTATGTAAATAATTTTTTCTCCTCTGCAAATCCCACACATGCGGTGTAATTTTTTATTTTAATCACCCTACAATGGATGTTTTTATTCAGTAGTTATGTTCCACTTTTTTTCTGGTTTGCTGCATTCCTTTCAGGTTTTCCTAATTAAATTCCAGAAAATGAAAAGTTCACACACTGTAAATGTATGAAAGTGCGCAGACTCTAATCTTCTCAGTAATGATGTTATTTTGCTCCTCACAGCAGCAGCTTTGATTGGTGAGCTTCATTCACTTGTAATCCTGTGGCCTCACACCCGGGTCTCACTCCACTGCTGCTAAATTACATTTCATTGACTTAACAATCTTCACTGTTCCCCGGCTTCACTGATTTTAATAGATTCTTTTTTTCATGTTGCAGAAAAAAAAGTGGGATTACTGTAGTTTGTTTGTCCTCTGTGTTGTTGCCAGGGTGAACGGGAAACTGGTGGCTCTGAAGGTGATCCGTCTGCAGGAGGAGGAAGGGACGCCCTTCACAGCCATAAGAGAAGGTAAGACATTCAGCGGGGGAATTTACTCCGCTTTTATGCTACTGGAGTACAAATACACAGACTGGAGTGAAATTCTCGTACTGAAAGTAGCACAAAAACTGATGTCAATCCAGGTTCTTAAGGGTTTGATAAGTATTCACTTCGTTCTACAAATAACACGGGGAGAAAGCAATGAGTAACTTAACAATACATGGCCCAAAAATTTTAAAATGTTCCAAAAAAATTACTGTAAATACAAAAGGATAAAAGCAAATATATATATATATATATATATATATATATATATATATATATATATATATATATATATATATATATATATATAATTATTTCCAGTTATTTTTTAATTTTTCTGAAACATAATTTTAAATAGAAAAAATTATTGTCCATTTTTGGATTTTTTTTTTTTGCAATCTGTTTAATATTTCTTGCAAAGTTGGTCACTGTCTTTTTTTGAAAGAAAACTAATTTTCTGCAGTTTCAAAGGGTCGAAAAGCTTGTGAGAGGCGTCTGAATGCAGCACAATAAAACTGATGTCGATGCAGGTTTCAAAGGTTTAAAGAAAAATAATATTTTAAGTGTTGTAAACTAAGCAAACATTTCCTTGAGCAATGCCCTAAAGCCATCTCAAGTATTTTTTTTACTACTCAAGTACTTTTATTAGTACTTTGTATATAGTTTAAGTTTTCTTTTTTAGTTTTTTTTTTTTTTTATTATCTTTTCTTCTTTTCATTTTCAGGCAGACCTAACTTTGTTGTAACTTTTTACTCTTTACTTGCTAAGTTTTGGGCCATTTCTTTATAAGTTTCCTGTTGCCTTCTTCTCATGTTTTTGAAAGAAATCAAGCCAACTTGCTCATGTTCCAAAAGGGTTAATTATAAAACACTTTCAAGACTCATACTGGACAAAAAAAGCTTTCTTAATAATCTGGATGTTTTGGGAATAAACAAAGCTAACAAAAAAGGCAAGAAGGTTGATTTCTAAAAGAAAAAGTGATAATAAACAAAAAGCTAGAAAAATGTGTTCATATTTTAGACATCCGGTGACTTGTCCTTTTATGTAACAGCAGCACAAAAAGCGTCCTGGCTGTGTTTGTTCTGTCAGCTGTGTGTGTGTGTGTGTGTGTGTGTGTGTGTGTGTGTATGTGTGTATGTGTATGTGTGTGTGTGTGCCCTCTTGGATAGTACACTTAGATAGTCCCCTATTATTCATGTTCGCATGTATGTGTGTGTGTGTGTGTGTAAAGCACTTGACACTCTTCACTCTCCTGGCTGAACTTTAAGAAGACACACTCACCTCCACATGCATGGCTGGCATTTGAATTTAGATAAGAAAAATTATTGTGTCTGTTTGATCTGTGTATGATCCAGGCCTGATGAAGGGAGAGCCTACACACACACACACACAATCCAAACTCTCCCTGTGAGCGGATCAGTAAGGCGCTTTGAAATTGAACTAATTCAGCAATTACTGAGCAGGAAGCTCCCAGCGCTGATATGTGAGCAGCATTACCGACCGCTCCTGAATAAAGTAATATATCCAGAGTAAGAGTTCAGAGCGTGTGTGTGTGTGTGTGTGTGTGTGTCCAAGCTTATTAAAACTGCACACCCTCATGCCCATTACTAGAGATGGGGAGTTGGATCTTCAAACCGGTGACAGGATCTTTGAGGTATCTGACTGTAGCACTAACCTCCTGCTTACTGCCTTATCTGATTTTTTAACAACCTTTAGGTAGTCATACAGGATGAATGTATTCATGAGGCTCCACCACTCGCCGGCTCTCTGAGGCTCGCTGCATCAAAGCTCCCCAATGCCCTTGAAAAAAAGAACTTTGTGTTTGCTAAATTAATCACATTGGCAACTGTCTGAGAATCCCATTTACGCCTCATAATAAAAACTGCACTTATTATGCCGCTCTCACATTCGGTCTTAATGAAACTATTCCCTGTATTGCCTTTCTGAGACCGGTTGAGTTTTGTTGTCAGCTGTTTGTTTGCCTGCAAATTTGTCTGCGTAATTACTGGAGAAAGCTTTGCAGTTGGCTGCTTAAGTCTAATCACACCTCGTTTCCTGTCTGTCACAAGTGAAGTGGCTTCAGAGTCCAGAATATCACCAACATAGGCAAAAAGTTGTGAGGTATTTGTTAACAAATTAGTATAATGATGGTAAAATTAAACGTTAATTAACCCTTTGAAACCAGAGCAGATTTGCTATATCTTGAGATATGACCCACGATTTAGCAAGAAATTAATAAACAGAACAAGAAAATTACCTGAAAATTAGCACCCCCCCATAAATAAATAATTAAACTGATAAATTAATTAATTAATTAAATCATTAATAACAAGTAAAAAACAAACAGACAAAGAAATAACTTTGAAAAAAATGCTTAAAAATAACAATAATGCTTTAACATAATTTTGAATATAGAATTATGATAATTATAGATAAAGTTGTCTGGACATTTCTCTCTCTGTCTCTCTGTCTCTGTCTCTCTCTCTCTCTCTCTATATATATATATATCTTCCAAATTGTCTGACATTTTATGCCACGTTGCTCATTGCATTTTTCAACATGTTTTCAAAAGAAATCAAACCAATTTGCTCAGGTTTAAATACTTGTTCAAGGCATCTGAATGCAGCACAAGAATAATGATGTTAATCCAGTTTTCAAAGGGTTAAAACTGGGGTAGGCAGTTTTATTGTGGCATCACTGGGCCCAAACTCCATAATGAACTTTGAGCATATTGTAATTCAAGTGCACTCAGAGAAAACTAGACCTCTGCGCCTTGTCTTTGCTCTGTTTCAGACTGTAGAAAATCTAGCGGGTACAGGAGACCTTGGCCAATCATAGGTCATTTCAGAAAGAGGACATTCCTATTGGCTCTTCTATAAATGCAGATGTGAGTGCTCATACCATACCTGAAAGCCTGAGTCACTGGTGGAGAATCCTGCTGAGGAAGTTGCTATTCCGGCATTGGTGACAACTGCCTACAGTGCAAGGCAACCCCAAAAAAAGGAAGATGGTATTTTCAAAGAGTCTAAAAGAGACAGTGAACAAAATAAAATGTGTATCTTTTTCAGTAAAGCATTTCAGAGACAATGAATAGATAATGAACAACTATGCATATAGTAAAATACAAAGTGGCAGAAGAATGACAAAAAAAAAATATCGCTGTTATCAAGGGTAAACGTAGGAGGGCAGTGAAAGAAGAAAGCGAAGAAAAAAAAACTGTAATACAGCACTTTGCGGTCTGACCACAAAGCGAACCTAAATGAAATGAAAGAAAACACATTACTTTCTACCATTTCAGGACAAGATATTTTGGGATGAAACTATTAAACCTTAATAAGATCTTCCCGCAACAAAGACTCCACACAAACCATTACATGGCAGATTTAAATTTAAAAAGACACATTCCAACATGCGATAAAAAGAATATAAATCTTTCATTAGCCTCTCAGAATCAGAGATAACAGCTAACGGGAGCCAAAGGTTCATGGCTGCAACTTCAAGTTCACGTTTATGTAGCTTAAGTTAGCTAGAGCCTTAAATCAGACTGTTCTCTGCGCTAGAGACTGCCTCATTGGGAGGAGACAGGGGAAGCAGTTCTTGAGACTGATACACAATCAGTGGTTGCGGAAACCCAAATCCAACCAGCACAAACTCCAGCGCTGTGGGGATTGGACAGACCTGACTCCCTGCAGAATCACAAACTTTCTGTTGCTGCTGTTACACGGGTTAGATCTGGTGCTGTTGCTGGTCACCGGCCTGAAACACCCAATGTTGTGGGGTAGTGAGGCTCTGCAGCCGCCTACTGAAGCACTGTCTTCCAAGCTGTTGTCTCCCTTTTCCAGATCATTGCCTACCCTACCTTAAAAATATATATATATATCTTTTCTTGATGAAGACATACTTAACTTATCTTTACAGAGAGGATTTTCAAATTTGAAGGTACAAGGTAGATTTATTAGTCATTTAATCATTCAATTCAAACATAGTTTGTATTACATTTTAAAATTCTATCCAGTTGCTCAGGCATGTTGCTGCTGATGGCATCATACAATTCCTGCAGTGCATTTTTTAAATTTGCATCAGAGCCTTGTGTCCTGTCGGCTCTGAACGAGGTCCGCCTATCCAGTGCTAGCTTGATCTGGGATGTTAGGGGTTAACCATGTCTCTATGAAGTCATAATCATTAAAATTCATAATTTAATGATTCATAATCATTAAAATTATTGTGCTTTTCATTTAATAAACCTCATTGTTGATTCCCTCACATTTTATCAGTAGTCATTAAAATTATTTACATTCTCTATTAACCTCTCTATATAGTAATATTGAAATTGCCTGTGCAGGGCTGAAATTGCACACCTGCACTCTGGGGGTTCCCCGAAAACAATGCTTGCTTGTACTGAACGTGAAGTAGAACAGCCGCTGCGCGCGTGCATTTTGTATAAAATGGAAGACAACATACAGCATTGAATATTCATGAGTTCTTCATGATGGATGACTCTGTTGACTGTCTTCTTTTGTCTTCTTTGAATGAGACGTGATGGATCCTTTTGGCTGCATTGTAAACTGATACAGAAGCTAAGTTCTTTCATTTCTGACAGAGAAGCGGGTCCAGTGGTTGATAGATATGTCATTTTAAACTGAACTTTAGGATCCTGTATCAAAACACATCTTCCATTACAACCAGCTATCAATATGGTCTGGAAGCTTAGGATTAAAGTAAAGTTCTATGAAAACTGAAATACCTCCTTTACACTTTGAATTGTAATGTTTGACATCAAAATTGTATCTACTTGTATCTGATTTAACCTGATTACATTTACACCTGGTATTAATATGTGTCTCAAGTTTGCACATTGAGTTTGAATTGAGATTACTATGTGCTGTCCAGCTCAAACAATTGAACAACATTTTCTCTTGTTTCTGCAGCTGTTTTTCTTGTTGTTGTCTTTAGCTTGTCTGTATGCCAGTTTTATGTGTTTAATTTTTAGCCAACATTGCAGCCAGGACTGGTTGTAGCCATTCTTTACCATTTGCTTCACCATCACTTCGTAAATGGCTAAGTGGTACTGATGTCATTCTGCACAATAATTAGCTTCTATTGTGTGCAGCGTATTTTCGGAGAAACAGCCCTTTGGAGCAATGCACATTTGTTTTGGGAATACCAAGCTGTTTGACAATGGCATGACACATTAACACCTTAGCTGGCTAACTGGCTAATGGTTGCTACCTTGCTGGTTTGACACAGGTGTGATTACAGCATGTGTTTCTCTGCACACATAGTTGTAGAATGTGGATTGAAAAGGCAGTTGCATTTTCACTTGTTCAACGGGGTCACAATGGCCTTGTGCAGACTGCCAGCCCCAGTCCATTTTTTAACATATCCAGTCTCAGCTCCATCACAGCATATCGTGTTAAATCTCGAGTCCAAGTTGTCACAATGCTAAGATGAGATTTATAGTTCAGCAGGAGAAATAGGTTCCCATGCAACCAAATGGCATTTTTGAACCTGTTCTTTTAGGACCCTAATGGTGTCTTGTTAAGAATTTGCCTTGTTGTTTAGGTCAACTCATGGTCAATGAGGTTTGTTTGACGTCCATCTTGAATTGATGCCCACGCAGAAGGAAAAAAAACAAAACACTTTTCATAACTTCTAAACAAGACAACATGCAAAGACAAATGTACCCACTTTTTTCATATAATTGTGACACCGGGAATCAAATGGAAAGATCAGTGATGTGGCACAACCACTCTTTACTGATTAAAAGCAGGCAAAAGACAAATTTTAGGCCCATAACAATATAACCTATATTGTGGTTGGCAATAGTTCCCTGCAATAATCAAATTAAACTAGTTTATTCTCTAAAATCAATTGCGAGATTATGAAATGGATGAGGTCTATGGCACGAGGATGAGTCAGTTCCATGTTAATAGATGACCTAAAACCAGAGCAGGTACCTGAAGAAGTGGGAATAATGCTGTTGAGTGTGAAGTGTGACTTGTGTTGTAGAAGCTTTGAAGTTTTGCCTTGTTGTTGGACTTTACAGACAAGAGGACTGTGTAAATGAACCACCTGTGGCTATTAGGTTTAATGGCAACCTACTGCAGCTCACTTTTCTCTTGATTACCCTCATGAGAACCTGTTCAAGTCACGAGTCATCATAAGCTAATTGCAAGTCAAGATGCATCTTCTCTCCAAAAGCTGAACATCAAAGTAGAACTGCATTTGGACATTTTCTTTTCAAAGCTGCTTTAGTCATGTTTTCACATGACTGAGGTAACGAACCTTCATATAGGTAGCTCTGCTAAAAGAATAATGTAGTCTTTTGACCCTCAAGGCTCTTAGGCTGGTTGTACAGTTCATTATGTATCTGCTTCTATTATCTGCACAGTCCTCCCAGAATGCACTCAAGGTCCAGATGAAGTGAATCACGTGTGAAAGTCTTAACAAGTCAGAATGTGTTGATCACACCCGGCCTCCTCAGTAAGACTCAGTAAGCTCTGCCAGGAAAGTAACAAGCACTTTGACCATCTCCCCAACACATCATCTCATCGCTCCACTTATTAACAACGTATGTTACATCATAAATGTTTGGACTAATGAGTGTGAGAACTCGGAGTAGTAATCCTCTCCGTGTTTTCTTCCTCTGTTTTAATCTTTTCTTAATCCCCAGTATGTATGTAGTGAGGCTCATAGAGGCCTCTGTGTTACATTCTAATGATGCGGCTAATGAAGGCGTTGATCATAGCGAGTCCTCTGATATCTCGACACGTGCTTCACATTAACCTTCTGTCTCTTTCCGTTCTGTTTCAGCATCTCTCTTGAAAGGCCTGAAGCATGCGAACATCGTGCTCCTCCATGACATCATCCACACCAAGGAAACCCTGACTCTGGTCTTCGAATATGTGGTAAGTCTGAAATTACCCATTTGGACTGTTTATGTGCAGACAGTAGATGTCTGAAATTAGGTTGAGAATCTGTTTTTAATGTTGTGTGTGCGTGTCCGTTGTTTGATTGTTTTGACCTCAGTGTTTGCTCTCTGATTGAGTTTCAGTTTTTAATACGGTGCCCACAGAAACATGAGCCGTGGATATTTTCATTGGCATACTCTTGTTTATAGGGCACTTAAAGAATGTTAAAGCTTTTTCCATTGTAGGATGGCGGCCAGCAGAGGTCGGTCTGTCTGTGCTAGCTACAGGACGCCAGGAAGCCATTTTATTGAACGGTCACTGTTGTAGTACTTCAGATATTCCATCAAATATTTAAATATTCTATTGATGTACTTATGGCCTGTACAAAAGCTTTCTACTGGAACATTCTGCTGACTGCAGTTTACAGACAGAACTGAAATATACCAGGCATAGAGATGACCATTAGTGCTAGAGGTAATGAAGATATATCTGAAACTCCGAGGTGTATTTGTAATTTGATCAGTATCAGATATTTAATACATGATCTAATTTTAATTCTTAGTTTATTTTAACCTGTTTCACTTTAGCATGTAGCTGTGCTCTGACATGGTTTGGACCAAGCACCCAGGAACTGTACTGGCCTTTTTATTTGATTTCTTTTTTTTTTTTTTTTTTTGCACCATTAAAAACAGTGACAGAAAACAGGTCAAAAAGAATACAGAAAATCAGGTGCCAGAGAGGTTAGAAACCCAAATGGGCTTATAGAAATACTTCACCGAAGGTAATTAATACAATGAATTACAAGTAATACAGTAACTTACTATACTTTGATACAAGCAATATACAATAGGGTCAGCAATAAATGACAAAAGATCAAGACAAATTATGAGTGTGAATGTGTGTGTATGTGTGTATAAGTACATATGTGTGCATGTGTGCGTAATTAGACTGTAGATTACCATATACTAATGATGGCTGTTAGGGGACTTGTTTCATCAGGCTGGCCACCAGCTCTCGCTTGAATTTATTAAGAGATGATGATGTTTTGGCTTTGAGAGCCAACTGGACATAGTGCCTAAATCATGGAATTACAGTTTCGGGGTCTGTCACATGATGCCATGGCATGCCATAGACTTACATTGTGGGATACTTCTAAAGTCTTAATTATTTAAAATCTTTGAAAAGAAAATAGACACTTTCTTTTGGTCATTTTCCTTTTTTTGTTTTCCTGTTTGAGATTTTCTTTACTTTTTTTTTTTTTTATGGTTGCTCATTTTCAGGTAATTTTCTTGTAACCTTTTACAAATTTCCTGCTAATTTTTTGGCCATTCCTTGATGAGTTGCCTGTTGCCCTCTTCCAATGTTTTTGAAAGAAATCAGCCAATTTTGCTCAGATTTCAAAGGGTTAATAGTAGATTTGATACGAGTTTTCAGTTTAACATAATGCCAAGGAAATCCAGTCCTAAAGTAATGTACTGATGAAAAAAAAAACTGACCCGATCATTATCAGTTTTTATGAAACCCTAACGATAGATTTATGTAGATATAGATATCAGTATTGGCCCCAAATGTTCTGTGTCATTCAACCAAAAAATGTTTAAAAAATTTTAAAAAAGGAAAAAAAAACCCTAAGTAAAGTAAAACATAGCACTCCTAAAATCTGACCTCTTAAGTGATCTCCACTAGTGACATTTATGTCTCTTGCCTCCCACCTACTGTAAGTGCCAGATCCCTAGTGAGCAGGAAAACTGGACCGAAGCTTCATTTCATCCTCACAGAAACATTTGTGTGACATCACAATCTCTGCATTCATTTTTATCTGTACTCTGTGACAATAACAGCAGAAACTAGTCCACCGTGTTCTAGGAGGCGAGAAGCAGCATGAAACTTGATGAGCTTTTGCAACTCTTGAAGGTGCTGCTGTTGTGCAAACTGCATGTGAACTTGTCATTTTTCTCTGGAGATGAGTCTTTTAGAATCCCATTCAAATCACTGAAAGTCAAAACAATCATATTGAATTATTGCCCGGGCCCAGGGGCAAAATAAACTTCATCAGGACATCTTAGACATATTTTCCTGCTCAGCCTCCACATATTTTACAACTAGAGGATTTTTTCTGTAATGGAAGTGGATAGCAGTGATACTACACAGTTCAGAAGAGTTCAAATCCTCAGTTATCCCTTCGCATATGTAGCCACTGACAACCACTGATGGTCACATTGATATTCAGGTCAATCTTTGATCTGGAAATGCTGAGCGAGGCCAAATCTCTCAACCCAGAACACGCTGAATCAGCTCTCCCCCACTTTTTCACTTAATGAGACTGAAAACTCTGTGATGCCCCCTTTTGGTGGATGTAAGACATGTCAAAGGTTCAGCTTCTGAAGGAGATGTGGTGAGACGAGAATGCTCAGCAGATCATGTTCGAATAAAGAATGAGAGCTGAGGCGGGAGGTCAGTTAACCCTTTGAAACCTGAGCAAATTGGTTTGGTCACCTCAAAAACATGGGGAGAAGGCAATGAGCAACTCAACAAGACATGGCCCAAAAAAATAGTGAGAAATGGGTTTAAAAAAAGAAAAAATAAAGAGAAAATGACCTAAAAGGTGCTGAAAATAAAAATTAAAATGTTTAAGATGATATTTTTCTAATATAATAATCTCAAATATATAATTTAATAACTTTAAATAAGCGGATGACAAAGGATGGATGCATAACTATAAATGTAGTTTTCTGGACAGTTTTTCTTTGTTTCACAAAATTACTTTCAAATATTACCCCCTCTCCTAAGTTAAAAAAACTTATTTTTAGGTCATTTTATTGTCACCTCAGTTTGTGGGACATTTTTCTGCTAAATGGCCTATTGCCATTTCCTGCTTTTTAAAGAAACTTTAAAAGTAAAATTACTCAGGTTTCAAAAGATTAAATGACTTCTTAAAAATGTCCTAAGAAAACCGATTTTGATCCGGCTTTGAAAGGGTTAAGATCCTTTCTGATTATTCATATCTTTGACTTAACTTGTGAATTAATCCTGGTGGCTTCTTTATTTGACAGAAATTCTAAGCTGCGCTCCATTCATCGTCTCGTGTTCAGAGCTGTTTTCCATACAGAGGACTTTCCAAGCACAAAAATCAGCTCATTGTTCTCCTTTCAGTGCTAATGATGATTGACGGGGCGAGGGTGACAAACACATGGAGAGGGGACAATGAAACAATGAAATGTATCACTGAGAGATCGAGGAGACAGAGTAAGACGGACAGGCACGTCCACGCTGGAGCATGTGTGTGAATTATTCAGCAGAGCAGGCTCGGCGGCTGCGGGCAGCAGCAGTGGGAGATTGTTGAGATTGTAAATATCAGCGTGATTTCAGAGCGGCCGCCTCCTCCATCCTCAATCTGCTAGCAAAACACAGAGGTGAGCGGCCGGTCGCAGACTGACCCTGCATGGTGTCACATGAGTCAGTGGATGAGGCGGAGACATCAGCTCGGCTTTCACATAAACCACCTCACATCTCAGATGGTAAACACTTTGATAAAATCAAACACATCTCTCATGTTTCTTAATATCAGAGAGAAAATGTACGATGTAGACAAAAGTATATAGACACCCCTGTCCACAAAGAGCAGTCAATTTTTGTACTTGGAAATATCCCCCAGAGATGTCTAATTATGGACTTTTCTGCCTCACATTTAACCCCTTAACACCTGGATGAACACAAGTTTTCTCTCAAAAACGTGGGGAAAACATAATGAGCAACTTGACAAGAGATGTCATGCAACTGTAAATAAATAAAAAAAATTTAAAAAAGTAAAGTGTGATGGAAAAATGATCTGAAAAATGATCAGGGATGGATAATTAGATATTATCAAAAAATAAATACAATGTCCAGACAGCTGTGTCTATAAATTGTCTTAATTATATATTTAAAATTATGTTACAAAAATACTTTCCTGCTTAATTTCCAGAAATGTTCTTATAATTTTTTACAAATTTATTGCTGACTTTTTGGGCCATTTCTTGTGCTGCATTTAGACATGTTGCAAAAGTATTTAAATCGCTGAAACCTGTGAAAATTACTTTGATTCCTCTAAAAAAAATGGGGAAAACATAATGAACAACATGACAAGAAATGTCCTGCAATTGTAAAAAAACAAACAAACAAAAAAACAGAGTAAAATTTCCAGAAAATGATGTTTATACATTTTTGTAATTTATCTTAATTAATTGTATATTTAAAAATAATATTGCTTATTATTATTTATTTTGAGCACTTTCTTTTGCGTGTTTGTTTGTTTTTTACTTCACTAATTTCCCAGTCATTGTCTTGTAAGTTTTATTCTCAATTTCTTTCTCATTTTGGGGCCATTTCCTTTGAAGCTTCTTGTTGCCTCTCATGTTTCCGAAAAAAAACCTAAATTTCAATGGGCTAATTGAACTGACATCCAACCACATCTGTGACTGGTCACAAGCTTTAAGATTTTCTCAAGTTTCGAGTTCTTCATCATCATGTGTTCTACAATTACAGACACAGCTGTGAATTTATGGTCTTCCTCATGTATTAATGTTCTCTCTTGCTTTTATTTGCCAGCACACAGACCTGTGTCAGTACATGGACAAACACCCCGGGGGGCTCCATCCAGACAATGTGAAGGTACAGTAAGTTTCATCATTGTGCTCACAAATGAGCACCTTGTCATAAATGCTCATAAAGTGCGGATGAAAAAGTAGTGATTACAAGGAGCAGATGAGGTGGATGACATGATAAGAAACAGGCAGAAGTGTAACCTTTGACCTTTTACAGAGATCCTTTGTCAGGGCTGCACCATAGACCCTTCATTACACCATCTTTGCTTTTTTAGAAGAAACAAACGACTCCAGCATCATGTTGCGTCAGTGTGTGATTATAGATAGTCAGCCTCTAGGGTGACATATACCATATTTATGTGGCAAAAACAACCACATTAGCATAACATGTCAATAACAGTTATTTAGCATCCCTGTGATATGGAGGCGGATCTCGTCCTTTGCTCGGAGGTTAAGGAGCTCCTGGACATCAATGACAACCCAATTTGCGGACATTACCTGGGTCAATTGGCTTTTAAAAAAATGAGAAGAAGGTAATGAACAGCAAAAGAAGTGATTACCCAAAAGTTAGCTAGAAATCCATAAAAAGTACAAAACAATAACCTGAAAATTTTCCCCAAAAAATAAACAATAAAAACAACAACAGGACAAAAGAGAGAAGAGAAAGTAAAATAAACAAATGAAAAGAAAAAGTGACAAATGACCTGAAGAAAATGCTTAAAATGTATATTAATTCTATGAAATAAATTTAAATACATAATTATGAACATAGTTTACTGGACATTTTTCCTTAGCTTTTTTAAAAAAAATAGTCTCTCTTTTTTTAAATGTTCTTCTGTTTATGATGTAGTTCATATTGTCTCATTTGGTGTTCATGGTTTCAGTAAAATGAACTGAATGATTGAATTGTAGAGAATCTTATCAAGGTATCATTGCGTGTAGTATGTCCATACTGACTAAAGTTTAGACATTCATTTATTGTATGTGTGATCTAAGCAGCTAACATTATCTCCAGCAGGTAGCCAACAACCCTTTTTTATATGTCTATAGAATTTCTATAAAAATGAACTGCATGGTAACTAGACTGAGCCTCTAATTGAGCCATACCAGGCTAATAAAACAGACTGGGCCTGTAATTGGGACTGGGCTTTTATTTGAAGTTTTACAGCATGTTGCTTGTGTTATTTCACGATATATGTTAATGAAAAATACCTTCTTCTGAGAGAAGTCAGTCCCAGCCCCTCTCTCAGACTGGCTGGACATGGGAGAGCCTCACAGCTCATCAGACTGAACTCTGCATGAAGCCAAAAAATGGGGGCAATGCACAAATCATCTTTCCCTGCTCTGTATAGAAACGAATGAGGAGTGAAGTCTGGCACCACCTTTTGGCCTTTGGTTTCATGGTGCTGTGGGCTGACACAAAGAGCAGCAATGGGATGTGGAGAGCCAGCGAGAATGCGCTGTAAGAGAAGGGCTGATAAGGAATAAGAATAATGAGATGTGTGTCTCTCTATTTCCAAGGCTGTAGGTTTGCATATGGACAGTCAAGACTTGTCCCCACCAATATTTTGGGGGGACATAATTGTCCTTACCAATATTTGAGTGACCCTCGATGATCTTCAGTTTAAGTTCTGTGCACTAAAACAGGGGACAAATCACATCTTATATTGATTTAGTGAGAGATTTAGTTGATTTAGTACGGGACGATCCCGTACTACGCCTGTGTTGGCAGAGTAAAGTACTCAAAGCTGTTTTTCTCATGTAAACTTCTTAGAGCACACAGCAAAAGTTCAAGTCAAAGTCCTGCATTCAGGAGAGGTTTTATCAGCATGGTATATTTAAACTTACTTAAAATTGGTTCAAGGTGGAGCTTTTAATTCTTATACGATGCTGGATAGTTTATGCAGCATATTCTAATTGTAACATTTTGTGAGTAAAAATCTGAATCTGCAAAATAACCATTAATGTAATGTAATTTTATTCAGACAGGGACAGTGCACAATGAAACATTAACCTTATATTAAAGGAGAGGTGTATTGTACCAGGTTTTGGCAAAGCTGCTATTCTCCACCTGTAGTACCTGAGCAGGTAGGTGGACCAAATAAATTAATGACATAATTTATTCATCATTATTTTGTTTAGAGTCATTGAGGGCAATGATGTCGAGCAGATAAAAACACTGAAATGCAAGATAATAAACAAAAAACATTACAATATTAAAAAATATATAGAGAAAATGTGATCAGTTAAAATGGGCGTGCAGTCAATCAGGAATGTTAACCTCAAAATCAGTTAAAACAGTTGCAATCAGAGTTAAAGAAGTTAACAGTTAAAGATCTAAAATAAAGTACAAAAGATCAGGTCATACAGTTTTACAAACATTATCATCCCCATACCCCACCCCACCTATTCTTGATAAATTGCAAATTTGTGCAAAATTGCAGCTATAAAATGAAGCATTTAGACAAATTTAGATTTAGTTATATTCCAAATTTTAAATTTTGACAGAAATATTTTCATTTTTATTGTAAATGCATATTGGTTCCAAATAACGGTTATCTGTCTCACTAACTACTAATGTTCGGTATCAGTATCGGTCCCGGAAAAAACAATATTTGTCGACCCCTACTCTAAAGTGTACTGCTTCAGAGATATGTGGGATGTTTTAAATTTGCAGAAAATTCAGAACATGAGCAGAAATCTTACTAAAACACGTGAGCTACTCAAGTCCACAGGTTTATCAGTTAATAAAAATGGATTAATTTATTAGTGATATGTAGCGGTGCCACTTACACATTTCAAAGGGTAGTAAAGTAAACTATGCCAACACGTACGTTGACCAAGTAGATATCATTAGGCGCCACGTGTTGGTGTGGCTGTATTGGCATTTAAAAGTCTCGACCCCCAAAATCAGACGACCTGCCTTTTTTAGATACATATTCAGAGGGGAGGAGAAAAAAATTGTCTTACATTCAGGACAATATGGAATTATTCTGTTGTTAAAATGGCATAACATTTATTAAGAAGTGCATTATGACATGCTTCGGACTTGAAAGTCGAAATGACGGGACTGGTTAGTCTTAACTTGGGACTTAAGTGCAAAGACTTGAGACTTACTTGTGACCTGCAAAAGAGTGACTTGGCCCCACCTCTGACAGACTGCTCCTCTGGCTCAGTGATAATGTTCCCTGTTTGTGAGTTGGGTGTTAGCGACATAAATAAACAGGTAGAATTTAAAGGCGTGATGATGGAGTGAATGAGGCCGTGTGATGCTGATGCTGGTGGGGCTGTGAGGATGTTCCTCCACAGAGGAAGGTGGCGGTTCAGGCTGCATCTGTTATGTAACAGCTCGTACCTTTTGCCACCAAGGATTTACATAAGTAATATGCGTTTCTCCTGCTGACAGCAGCCTCGTCGGGATTCAAATGAATAATTTAGGATTATTGGGAGAGTGCAGAACGAGGTGTCGCTTGGCTCCCGCTGACTTTGTTACTTATTGGTGAGACGCCTGAGTTGTGGTTTCTAATCTGTTGATAGGGCTTACGGCTTTGTTCCTGTGCAGTCATGTGATGGAGGCTGCTCTGGAGCTACCCGACATGAATACAAAGGTCCTAATAATCCACCACAATGAGAATGGCATCTCTGTTCTTTTGGTATTATTTAGTTAAGGGTACAGTTAACATTAAATATTACATATGAGCTTTTTGTTGTATGGGTCATTTCTCAAGGTGTGCACTGCATTTCATTTGAAATTCAGCAGCTATATCAAGATTCTGTTGTTACGGTCGCTTCTCACTCCCCCAATAACTCAGAGTAAGCTGAGTTGGATACCCGCTAAAATGCCTTATACGCCTAATGTGATGGCAGTGCACTGGAAAGTTAAACAAACTGCATGATGGGAGAAGGAGGAGCAGACATCAGGGAGGAGGTCTAATGAGATCTGGCATCTGACAGGAAAACAAACCTACTGTAATTGCCAACAAGAGGCTCTGCTGTGGGCATGTTTGTGCTTTTGAAGGAGGAACGTTTAATGCGTTAGTATTGAAATCTCTTACTCTGATTGGTTTACCATTACCAAACTATTTGAAACACCCATCCGTCTGTCCCTTTTGTATGAACGCAATATCTCAAAGAGTACCTTCAGATTTGGACCAACATCCACTTGGACACAATGATAAACTGATTCGATTTTGGCGGTCATAGGTAAAAGGTCAAGGTCACTGTGACCTTGTCTATCTCACTCTCATGAACACAATACCTCAAGAACACCTTGAGGTAATTTTTTCTTTCAAATTTGGCACAAACATTCATTTGGACCGAAACATGCTGATACAGAAACTGTGATTATATTTTGGTGGTCAAAGGTTTAAGGTCACTGTGACCTAACATCCGTCTCATTTTCTTGAACGCCTTATCTCAAAACAGAACAAATTTGACTATTTGAGTCTAAGATGACCTAATTAGACTTTTTCCAGAACTATTGCTGTTATAAGATTTAAAGCCGTTCCAGAACAGTGCAAAGCAAAAATATGGTGAGGGAATCTGTACATGAATCCAGCCTAATTAAATCCATCTGTCTAAATTTTAGCAACTTCAGTAAAACAAGTTTCCTGTGCTTTACATCTGTGTTCTGTTGGATGCAAAATAGTCAATCATATTTGTATTTTCTTAGAACAGAACTCACAAATCTCCTAACTTCATCACTGGTAAAATCCTGTTTGTTATGATCAAGTTAAGTCAGATTAACTTGATATATTGAAGTAACACTTGGAAAGAACAAGATCATTTCACTTCACATATCACATATTCACATATTTAAGTTGCAACAACTTCACAAAATTAGGTAAATGTAGCTAAACTATGAGTAAAACTAACATTTAGATACAAAGTAAACATAACTTAAGACTAATATTTATATTTACTTTTTCAAGGCAATCAGTTTCAAGGATGTTTTAAGATGAACTTATCAGATTTTACTGTACATAGCAGCACACCGACATAAGACTGATGATAACCTTCTCGCTCGTACTTTTCTTATAATTTCATATGCACATATCGTCCATGTTGAGAATATGATGAAGGGTCACAAAGTTTCTGAGTGTTTCAGTGGTGTGAAGTCAGCAAGGAGTCAATTTTGACCCGAACTCGAGCACCATGGAGTGGCTTAATGTCTGTTATTAGTGTGTTTATGACTGACTGAGGAAGTGCACTCACTCAGCCATCTTCCTATTTACTAATCAGAAACATAGAAGCTATTAGTGCCTCCACTGGTGCTAGATCAAATTAGCATTTAGACACACACACTCAGACTCTCACTGCTAATATAATTATTGGTCAAGAAGCAGAGAGCTGTGTGTGTGGAGCTGTGCATGTGTGTGTGTGTGTGTGTGTGTGTGTGTGTGTGTGTGTGTGTGTGTGTGTGTGTGTGTGTGTGTGTGTGTGTGCGCGTGTGCTCCTGCTGTTTGAAATTGAACATGTACTGAAGTTTCTGCTTGATTCAGATGTTCCGGAGTAAAACCTCTTGGAAACTGCCTTGTTGTGCGGCACCATTAAGTCTTCTCATCATGTACTTGACTGCAGTTTGTTAGCGGTGCTACTGTAATTGAGCCCAAGTGAGTATGACCTCACCCAGACTGCTGCTGAAGTGCTCTTCTTATTAGATTATGTGTAGTCAGCTGAAGGGCCGTGCCTCGATGATATCTCCATAGATCGATGAGAAGCTGACACCCAAAAACCATGTCTGCCAGCCAAATAACTGCTAGCATTTGCTCTTACAATTGCATTACAAGGGAAGCTACTGATAGCACATTACTCATCACTGTCATGTCAGTATCGGGTCATCACAGCAAGCATCTGACACTGAAAATCTCAACAGATTACCAGAATAAATATTGGCATTGAACATTTATGTAAACCATAGATATGTTAGTCAACTTGTTTATTTGTAATTTTGGATCCCCATTTGTTGCTACCAGGGTAGTAACTATTCTTCCTGGGGGCCACACATAAAAAAAAAACATACATAACATACAAACACATAAACATTAACCTAAACTGAAACCCATATACCCACCCAGCACATCCTAGATTACCCTTTATTACCCATCCCAAATAGCCAAATAGTCTTAACTTGTGCTTTAACAATTATTCATATCAACTTCTAACTTCTAAACAACTTCAGAAGTTTTTAATCACAGACTTTAGACTTATTAGAACTAATTATTAGACAGCTGGTGTCTCACACCAAAATCAAACCAGCTTTAAAAAAAAAAAAGTAGTAGAGCAGATAAGAAGGAAATATGTATCTTAGATTTTGGGGTGAACTGTCCCTTTATGGCTTAAAGTGAAGTGTGTTTGCTTCATTGACAGGTCTGACAGTATATCACAGTGAGCTGCATCGGTTACTCTTTTCTCGTCCCCACCTCATCAAGCCATGGCTTTGACAAATATAGATTCTTTTTTTATTTGTGGCTTCAGTTAGTGCCAGTTTCCCAACAAGCAAGAAACAAATTCAGACTTTCAAACACTTTGTCCATGTTTTCTGGTCTTTGTAGTGGTGTTCCAGTTGTCCTATATTTACACAAAGAGGCCCTGCAGAGCTCCACAGCTGCTCATTAAAACATCAGCCAAAGACAATTCTGGCCATATCTGGAACTTTATGGTCCTCAGTGGCCGGTGGCACAGTGCAGGTTGATGCTGTCTCTTGATTCGGCCCATTAAGGACAACACTGTACAGATGCTTAGTGGAAAAGATGAGGGCTCTTTCCATGCCTGCTGGCAGATGGTCCACCATTTTCACTCCATTTAACACTCGGTCGTTTTAGCTCCCCCTCGCTGATTTCACCACTTTTTACCCATTTCAGCAAAACAGCACTGAAGGTTTGTCAGTGAAGCAGGATGTCTGTGTTTTGAGTTCTTGTCAGTGTTGAATTAGCATGATGATGGTCAGAACTTATTGGTGTGGTGATCATGTTGGCAGTGTTGATCATTGGTCTGTCAGTAGTTCAAGATTGTCCTCAACAGGAAAATGACCTTGTTTTTTGTTCAGATACTTAACGTGACCTTTATTTACCTGATGAGGACCTCTGTGGCTGTGCAGATTATAACTGTTATCTCCAAAAAGCAGGGGTGGAAGCAGCATGATGTTGTTTTAGTACAGGTAAGAAGTCAGGGTGGATGGTTGTGTAGCTATAGAAATGTAGATACAGCGTTCTCTGTTTGACCTGCGTCTGCGCCACTACAAAATCGACTGTAACTCACTTTATTCCTAACCGATTTTCATGAAATTGATTCTGTTATAAACATCGGAAAGTTAACATGATAGAGGTCATTTGTTTTAATGAATCTCAGTTCCTGGAGGTGATCTAATCAGCTCTATGACAAAACAGTCATCTCTGAATAGACAAAACACTGGGACATGCAGCTCCAGTTTCTGAATAAGCATCATCCAGTGATGGAGTGTAACAAAGTACGTTCATTCAAGTACGTTAGTGCAGTTTTGAGGTACTGGCACTTTACTTAAATATTTGTATTTTATGCTACTTTAAATGTTCATGCAATTTCACTTAATTGAACGTCATACTGACACTTAGCCCAGCATGTCCTAGCGTTGTGTCACTTTCCAGTGTTTTCAACAAAACAAATTTCCTGAAAATCATTCAGAATTAACCAAGTTACAGTCAATTTTGTAGTGAAATCTGCATCTCTCTATACACACGTATTTGATCTTGACCTTCCCAGTATGGCGCCTGTGCGGATGCATCACAGTGAGCTTAGAGCAGCTGTCATGAGGTATCTATGTTTCTATATCTATGGATGGTTGGACAGCATGATACTTTGACACGGGGGACAGTTTTCCATCAACAGTCAACCTTAACTAAACCATTTTTTGTTGGAATGATTCTGTGCCAGACTAAGAGATGTACAGCAGTTTCAGCAGTGAGGTTCAACCATGGGCCAAAATTTTCAGCATTGTTCAGCATTGGAGCCATCGTACTTTTACAGTACAGGTGCCGTGGAGACGCAGACCTGTGTTTACTCAGTGGTTGCTGGTGTTTTATTTCTTTTAAGAATAAAACTGACATTTTTGACCCCACGGCCATCAAAGCATAAAAACATACATTATACTATTTCTGAGTGTCATTCTGGGCTTTTGCCTTGGAATTTGTCATTTTTCACCAGTTGACTTCATTTTTACCATTTAACCATTTTTCCCTAATCCTGAAGCTTTTAAGCTCAAAGTGCATTCCATATTACCATCTTATTAAAGCCCCGTGTTTTCTCCTCCTTTGTTCTTTGCTGTTTCACTTTGTTTTCGTCCCAGTGAAACTACATGAACCCCGGTGTGCTGCTGTCACTTTGATACATGGCCTCATGCTTCGCTGCACATTGAATATCAGACAAAAGAGCCCAAATTCCCCCCACAGTCTGCTGATAGATAACACAGAGCCGATTCAATCCACACGGTCTTTCATAAACCTTATCAGGATCCAGAGTTGCGCTTGCCTCGGGTGTGATGGCAGTGACTATTTCATCATTAGAAAAAAATGCTGTGTGTGTTTATGGGAGCGCTGTTGATGGATTGTAGTGCATGCGGCCCGGTCACTCCTCAGGTGATAGATTATGGTAATGGATGATTTCACTACAATCACACGCTTTATTTGTCCTGCAGTTATGAACCGATAATGCATCATGATTAAACAGACTCGCTCTTCAACACGCTCACACATACACTGCAGGGGTCTGCAGGCTTTTCTCTTTGCTTACAGAGCCATACATTCTGATTTACAGAATGCAGCATCAGCTAGTTTTACTGTGGCAAACTTTCACTCAAACTACTTGTTGTTAGTGTCTGCTGTGAGTGTGTTTACAGACTTCAGAGTACTTTATTCCTTTAGAGCAGGGGTACTCAACACAAATGACAGAGGGCATTTCTAGGATTTTAGGAGGTTTTCAGGATTTTGGGATGATTTTGGGATTTTAAGACAATTTCAGGATTTTATGACATTTTTCAGATTTTAGGACATATCAAGGATTTTGGCATGTTTCTGGGATTTGAAGAAAGTTGTAGGATTTTATGACATTTATCAGATTTTAGTACATTTGAGGATTTTAGGATATTTCTCAGATTTTACAATGTTTCTAGGATTTTGGGACGTTTCTGAGATTTTAAGACGTTTTTAGGATTGCAGGACAGTTCCCAGATTTTAGTATTCCAAGGATTTTAGGATATTTTCAGGATTTTAAGACATTTTTAGACATTTCTCGGAATTTAGGACCTCTTTTGGAATTATAGACATTTCAGGGTTTTTAGCACGCATCCAGGACTTCTGGGGCTTAGCTGTTGCATCTGTCAGGGGGTGTGGGGGATCACTGGCACTTTAAAAAAAAAAAAAGCTATTTTGATGCTTAATTTTTGTGTAGATTTTGCCCGCAGGTTGTAAGTTGACTATCACTGCTTTAGATGATTGTAGGTAAAGAAAGGCCATCGGAGTATTTCCAACAGTTAAATGAGGATTAAATTTTCCTGATAGACTACAAACAATAAGACACCACAAGACTCAAAAGAAGCCAAACCCCAGAGCGCAGTCATAGGAAACATCCAATCACTGAGCCCTAAAATGTCACCACCATGCAGCTAATGACAGGGTGAAATTGGGACATCAATGGGGCACGGCAGTCATTTTACATTCTAAGATCAGTTTACTCTTCATGATGATTATTATTCAGCCTGTGTAGAAAGAGTTGAGGACCTCTGGACGAGCTCTGCTGAGGCTCGAAGAACAAAATTCTAACAGGAAAGCTGTGAAACAAACTGGAGGTGTTGCTTTTGTTTTCAGTGTCTTCTCCATGGCAACAGTGAAATATATTCATGAGTGCTGTGGTATTTACTCACATCAGACATCACAAACACTTGAAAAGGACTTGAATTATTCATTAGCCATGGCCCTGACATAACCCTGTAGTATCAATGAATCATCAAGTAGATCTGTGTGTTTCTTTGTTGTGGAATATTCAAGTTATTATTACAATTAAACTGCCGCCAGCACTTCAGAGACTGGTTAATTGTGAACAATTATTCTGTAATTTATGTAAAAAGATTCAGTTTGTGAAGACTTTGCAAAAGATACATCCAGGAGACCCTGAAGAACGTGTTACAGGTCTGACTTTAGTCGTCAAAATACCATGAGACAAAGAAAAGTTAGTTAGTGAGTTAAAAAAAAAAAACGACTTAAACTATTAATGACATTTAGCCCATTTTTGACGTAAAACTTTGTTTTGCTTGTCTTTTTCCAGGGTTTATAAAAATCTTTTCATTTTTATGGCAATCCTCCTGGGCTGTGTTATTATCAGTTGCCCTTACAGTACATTTTTAAGCAGCGCATTACCCCTATATAGTATTTTTAAACACTATACAAGCATTTTATACATTGTTTCAACACACCAATCACCAGGGAAAATATTGGCATTGTGCATTTCTGCAACACATGGATACTTTATTTTTACCCATTACAATGTAGTGAATACATCGCAACGTTGTGGTTAGGTTTAGGCACAAAACTGACTTGGTTATGATTAGGTAAGAAATATGTTTTGGCTTAAAATACCTAGTTTTGGGAGCAGTCTCCCTGCTGGAAACACAGTGATGTCTCTGTAAAATAGCCAGTTTTGGTGCCACTGTTACTACAGGAAATGCAACGATGTCTTTTCAGGGCATTATCATTATAATGCATCAATATCTCAGTAAAAAACAACGGCTATTTGAGCTGTTATTTGATTCCTAATCAAGACAAACTGGTAAGAATTCCTTTACCTTGTAATATGGACATCAAAACGGTTTTGAAATGTAATGGAATAATGTGCAAATGTGACATACCCATAGTGTACGAAGAGGTAGAATGCCACCTTTTTTTCTTTCTTTTTTTCTTTTTTGAGTTGGATGGAAAGCTCAAATCAGCCTCTAAATAGACCCTGAGGTGAGGTTATTTAGTCAACTGCTGTTTCCAAAGTCAGAATCAGCTTTGTAGAAAGTCTTGCTGGCTTGAGCTTAATATATAATATATTTATAATTTGTTTTTAATTTGACAAGCAATCACTTATGATGCTCTGTTGTGTGCAGCTTTTTATTCTGTGTTTTGTGGATGATGAGCTATTTTGTGTAGTTTTGTGTTAAATTGTCTGTCTTGCGTCTTCTTTGTATCACTTTACATCATGTGCTGTTGTGTGTATGATTTGTCTTGTGTGTGTCTTTCATTTTCTCTCTCTTCTTGTACTTTATATTTTATATTGTATTTTCTTATATTACATTTCCATGTCTTTGTGCTGTGTATTCGCTCTGACCTGCAGATGCAAATTAGCTGTAAGGTATAATCTGGTACTGTGCATCAAATGTATGTTTTTTAAACTGTACATGGTCCCTTTTAAATAAAATACATAAATGAAATAAAATAAATTGTCATAACCCATTAAAAAATCAGACTACTGCCTTGAGACTGAATAACATCCACATCAAGGTGTTGCTGCCACCTCTCCTTCAAGTGAGTTTTTTTCACTTTTTATATTTATTTTTGTCCTCTCTTGTTTATCCCTGTCAATCTGTCCCGTCTTTATTTTCCGTCTCATTTTGGTGCTTAATTGGTGCGGTCACACCTTCAACTGCAGGGTTCCTCTCAGAGCATTTTCCCAGATGGACATCTCATAGTCACTTATTACAGTCTGCTGAGCCTGTCTGATGAGCAGATGTCTGAGGGGTCAGCAAGCCAAATGTTCACTGAGTGACCACACGAAGCCCGTGTGACCAGTGAGAGGAATGCTGATGTGAACCTTTTCATTAGAGGCCAACAGGAGTGTAAATCTGTGTACTTTGTCTTGAGAATTGGCCCTCTTGATAACAGCATACAGTGTTATTATTATTGTCAAAACAGTGTGCGTGAACAGCCTCTTTAAAACGGCGCTCAGCACTCCACTTTCCCTCCGATATTAGAATGCAAATGGAACTGAGCTGTTTCAATCGGAGCCGTGCCGAAAAAGAAAAAAAAGCCTCTTTTAAGAAAGGTTTGATGTTTGAATTGAAGAGCTGAAGAGAATCTTTTTTCTCTCTCTTTTTATTACCGTGCAGTTGCGCTCTAACAAGGCGAGGGCTTTTCAGAAGTGTATTTGATATACATGAGTAAGCACACATTTCCCATGCTAATTTTCGGCGCGGCAGTTCATCTCTCGCCCGCCGAGTGCAGGAATAGTAAACCGTTGACCCGGTGACTCCAGATGCCAGACAGGGCCCATCCCTGATTGGGCTCTACGGTGCTTCAATCAGCTTAATTGGCCGGGACTGTAGCATCAGTGAGAGGAGAGGAATGAGAGGAGAATGCTGGAATTGGGGTGAAAGAAACGCTGTATCGTGCACGCCTCATTATTTGTTGATTGACACGTCTGCGGGGGGGGTGAAGAACTGCCAGATCTCAGAAGGAAAACAAAACAAGTTTGATGTCGCTCTGACTTTGGATACATATTAGAATTTTGTTTTTGGAAGCTCAAACCGACAGATACACTTTGTGCAGCATGCATATATTAAAAGCAGAACTTGTTTAGTGGATGCAGTTTGGGTTTATGAGCTCTGCAGTTAGGTGGACGCACATTGCTTAATTCCAGCAGTAAGATAATTGGCTGTAAAAATGTAAATTTCAATGCAATTTCATCTTTATTCATGTGACGTGTCAGCAAAAGCGCATTCATGCATTTTCATGGGTGTTTTTTTTTATAATTTTTTTTATGAACGAATTTGCTCTCTTATTATATTTGTCTGAAAACATCCAGTTGCTTTGTTTAAAGGAGTTCAATTGTTTTAAAGAACTGCAGTAATTGTGTTTTCACCTGCAGTTTTTAAAGGTGAAATACCCCCATAAGCACGCATGAGCAGGAGGCACACAAAAGCTGTGTGGAACAATGAGGGATGTAAAACTGGAACGGCTAAAAAAATGAATTTAACTCTTTAAAATCTGGGCAAATTGACCTGTTTTCTTTAAAAAAAAATCAAAAAGAAATGACCCAAAAACTAGACAGAAATTAGTAGAAAGCACAATAAAAATTACCAGAAAATTGTCAAAAACAAAGAAAGAAACAAACAAATGTTTACAGCTTAAAAACTGTCATTTATCTTTAAAGTAATTTTAAAGATATCTTGATGATAATTGGAAACAGTCATCTGGAAATTTCACCCTAGCTATTTAAAAAAAAAAAAAAAACAAAAAAAAAAAACAACCAAGATCTGGTTTTTTTTCCCAATTTGCAGGACATTTCTTGCCAAGTTGCCTATCACCCTTTTTAGTTTTTTTTTTTGTTTTTTTTTTAGGTGTTGTTTTGATTTGCACTGGGATAGAGCCAAAAACAGATACATTGTTGCGTTACCTGCCCATGAAAAGCTTTTTCTTTTTTTTTCTTTTCCTTTTATTTTATGAGATGTTGTTGCATTTTATGCCAGGATAGTGCCACAAAAAGCGTTTTTATCAGAGATTTTGAGATTTCCAGCAGGGATGTGCCACCAAAGTGGGTATTTTTTATCCTAACCGAGTGGTTTTTATGCCTTAACATAACCACATGTTAAGCACACCATTGTTGAAACGTAATGAAACTTAATGTTTTAACATTTCTGCTTCATAATAACATTATAAGTAAAGTAAGTAAATATAATGTATCTGTGGTTTGCAGAAACATATAATGCCAACATTTATTCTGGTGACTGCACTGTGTCTCTGCTTGATAACATAGACTGAACATAGAAACAGAATTTTCTTGATGAAGGACAAAGATGTGTCTTTTTCCCTTTGTGCCTCTGGGTCAGAGTTCATCAATTTTAACTTTTCTTGCAGCGCTGCCATCCTGCTTGTGATTTCAGCAGCCGTCACGCTCTTTTCAATCGATTCTCCACCCTTCACAGAGAATGAAAAGGAGGCAGCGGCCCCGCCCAGCTCCGTATGTTTGGTGTGATTTCAGCTTAGTCTGTCACACCTCTGTACATTTCTGCTGTCACTCTCTGAAACACCCCATACTGTATAAAAAGCACAATTCTACACCGAGCAGAATCGATCAAAAATATCATAAGCCAGGATGTATGTAGTGAAGAGGAGTTTTTTGAAGCAGCAGCAGACAGTTTAATGTACCACTTATTCTTTCTCTGAGTCAGCGCAGCAGTTAATTCAGCTGTGAAATCAGACGGCCGCTGTGATGTCCCATCTGTTTGATCACTCTTCAATAGTCTGAGTGTTGGAAATGACGGCTGTGTTCTTGACCGATGGCTCGGTATTGATTTTGGTGTGTGTGCCTCTGTGATGTGGACAGTATGTAAATAATGTGGGGTTCATGGCTGCTCTCATTTGCACCTCAGTGATGAAGAGGTTTCTGTACACCTCTCTGAGCTCAATATGCCACAACAGAGACATGGAGGTTCAGCCTGAGACGAATGGGACGAATATCGCTGCTCGTAAACGATCCCAGTGTGTGATATAAAAAAATCTGTTTCCACCATGTTGTTTTTACAAAGACTGTGTATCATAGTTATATTTAACCCTTTGAAACCTCAGCAAATTGGCTTCAATTATTTCAAAAGAGCAACTTCAAAAAAATCGCAGCAATAAAAACAAGAAATTAAAAAAAAAAAACTAAACAAACAACAACAAAATCGAGAAAACACACACACACACACATAAACGCGCACCAACAAGAAAATTACCTGAAAGTTTAAAAAAAAAACAGAAAGAGGCATAAGAAAGGAATAAGAAAAGGGCTATAAGAAAAGAATAAAAAATAGGCAATAAACTTGGAAGAAAGTGCTAGTATGCACAGTTTGGTCTATTTGTAACATTTCTGGAAGTTTCCCTGTTTTTTCACCAAAAAAAAAAATCTAATAATTTCATCTCTCACCTAAACTAATTTCCAGGTCATTTCTCGTCACCATTTCCTAATTTTCTACAACATTGGGAAACAAACCCCATTTCCTTGTGAGGCATCTCTTGCTGTTTCCCTTTTTCCCAAGTTTTAAAAGACACCAAATTAATTTTCTCATCAAAGAAAAGGTTTTTTCAAAGGTTTTAATACTTGTGGAAGGCGTCTGAACACAGCACAAGAGAGCTTATCAGTCCAGGTCTCAAAGGGTTAAGAAAGTGCTAAAAAAAATAAAGGAAATGTAAGAGTTTAAATAACATAAAATGTCTACATTTTTGTTTGTTTGTTTGTTTGTTTTTTTGTTTTTGTTTTTTTATACCTTAGATTCCCATCAGCGAATTTTGTGGTCATTTTCTTGTCACCTTTTTTTCACAACTTTTTAATTGTTTTTAATGTTTTATTTTTGGTATTTGCAGGAATTCTATTTCCAAGTTGCTGATTGCATTTTTTTTCTCATGTACTGAGACTACTGTACTGTACTAAAAGAAATCAAACTATTTTCTCAGGTTTCAGAAGTTTAAATGCTTGTGAAAGGTGCCTGAATGCAGCACAAGAAAACTGTTGTTGATACAGGTGTTAAAGTGTTAACAGTTCCTTCCTTTTGTTCACTTGTGCTTTTTAGCTGTTCCTGTTCCAGTTACTGAGAGGCCTGTCCTACATCCACCAGAGGTACATCCTTCACCGTGACCTGAAACCACAAAACCTGCTCATCAGCGACACTGGAGAGCTCAAGCTGGCTGACTTTGGTGAGTAGGCTGGTAACTGGTGCCGTTTTTTTTGTGTTTCTGCAAAATTTAGGAATAAATACCCCCTCTGTGCTTCAGTTCTGATGTGATGACAGAGTGACACAGTTACTGTTGAACTTATCAGTACCGATATGCCCACATTTTGATCAGAATCTACACAAATCTGCATCTGCTGTTGTCATGTTTTCCTACAGGAGAAGCAAAGTTTATTTTTAGATTTTCCAGGAGTTAAATGGCCTTTGTTTAAGGCGATGAAACACTTTCCACTCAAATATGGATCAGGGTGATGGTTATAGGTTATATAGTGAAATATCCTTTACAGGACAGTTTGTGACTGGTTTCTGAATTTAAGTGTTTTTTGTTATTCTTCATGACTGTATAGTATTGGCATTTCTACATTTTTTGGTAACACTTTCTATGAAGACCACATTAACGTCCATATATTCAATTTTTTTCGACAAAATGATAATACATGGGCTTAAATCACAATGAAATAAAACATACTGCAAGTATAAAGTATAATTATTTAAAACCGGGGGTGTTTCCAAAATTTGAGGACATTTGGGGCTTAGTCCATACCTTTGTAGGAAAAAAAAAATCACCCAAATTTCTGGGTGATTTATTTTTTCCTTTAAATTTCAGGGTAATTTTAAAAAAAAGTTTTGGCATTTTTCTATTTCTTTAAAAGTTTTGGGTTTGGGTTTAAAATGTTTGGTGATTTTGTAGTTTTTTTCTGATGATTTTTTAAGAAAATATTTTACCCATGGCAATAATAATAATTAACAATATTTGTTGCTTTTTTTGGGGGGGGGTAATATTCGTGTTAATATATGCATATATTAACACATATGAACAATTTCTCTTGTTCGATGCTAAATGTGTCAGAAAATCATTTTTGTGTATCTCTGTCAAAATTTTTTTCACCTCTTGTGAAATGTAAAAGGTGACTCGTGACTCAATTTGAACTCGGGGGGTTACATAAATGTATCCAATCACGTGATTTGGGGTGACCAGCTAACCTTGACTATTGTATAAAACCATATTTGACTTGTTCTTAATATGCAGCTTGTAATAGTAGAGCAAACAGAGCAACTTCTCAGTTATACGTGTGTTTGGATATTAGTCAGTAAACACTTATTTACGTTTTCAAAGACTTTGGTTGAGATCTAATTGGTTCATGTCGCCCCTCTGCAGCCTCTGCTGACATAGTGACAGGTGTGGGTGGTACAGGTACAGTGAAAAGTTGTCTGCAGCTCCGTATCCATGCTGTACTTACAGAAGATAAAAACTCTGACCTCTGACTTTAAGTCGACCATGTCATCCTCTTTGAAAGCATTCTGTGGGTCCAACATGTTGTCTGCCATGTTCTTGGTAGCTATGAGGCATCATAAGAAGACACAGATTGTCTCAAAAGACAGAAATATTGTGTAGTCTGATCCCAGCATCATGGGAGTCTTAGACCTGCCATCTTGGGGGGAATCCTTTTACTTTTTGGCCCCAGCATTTGGGTGGCTTTGGATGGTCTGTTGGTGCAGCCATCTGTCCAGCACTTTGGCCAAGATCACAATATCTCAACAACCAGTTGACCTGTTGACCCTTTTCTTTCCCTGACTTTTCATCTAGTGCCAGAATTTCCAGTTGATGCAAGTCATTGAAACCAAAGAGCAGATCACGATGAAAGTGAATGAGAACAATTATACTCCCATCTATTTTGGGTAGACTGTGTGTGTGTGTGTGTGTGTGTGTGTGTGTGTGTGTGTGTGTGTCTGTGTGTGTGTGTGTGTGTGTGTGTGTGTGTGTGTTAGGAACCCTCCTAAAGTGGCACCATATGGCTTGGATCCATGCTCAGTAAACACTGCTTACATGGGCTGTCTGGCATCCTGGGGGGCAGAAAATCCAGCCTTCTGTACACACCATCCACCCCTCCATCCATCTGTCAGTCTATCTATCCATCCATCCGTACGTCCATCTATCCAACATTTGTCTGTCCATCCATCCATCCATCTATCCACCCATCCACATCCGTTTGTCTGCTCATCCGTCCATCCATCCATCCACATCCGTTTGTCCACCCGTCCGACAGTCCATCTATCCATCTATCCATTCGTCCATCTATCCATCCATCTGTCTGTCCATCCATCCATCCATCTATCCATCCGTCCACATTCGTTTGTCTGCTCATCTGTCCGTCTATCCATCCACATCCATTTGTCCATCCGTCTGTCTGTCCATCCATCCAGTCTTCATCCGTCTTTCCGTCCATCCGTTCATCTGTCCGTCCATCCATCCATCTCTCCATTCATTCATCAATCCATCCATTCATCATTCGTCTGGCCGTCTATCCATTCATCCATCTGTTCTATCATCCATCCATCTATTCATCCACATCCATCCGTCCATCCATCCATCCATCCATCCACATCCATTTGTCCATTCATCCATCCGTCCATCCATCCATCCATCCATCCATCCATCCACATCCGTCTGTCCGTTCATCCGTCCATCCATTTATCCACATCCATCCGTCCGTCCGTCCATCCATTCATCCACATCCATTTGTCCATCCATCCGTCCATTTGTCCGTCCGTCCATCCATCCATCCATCCATCCAATATCCTTACGCCCTCAAACCTTCCTTCCTCTCCACCATCCATCTTCCTCCATCCCTCCATCCCTCTGCCCAGACAGATTGGGGGAGGAGGAAGGTGGCAGCTTCATCAATAATGCAAACTGTGCTTTAGCGCAGAAACATTACTGCGAGGGAAATGAGAGGGAAAAAATAATGGACAAAATACCAAATGAGCGAAAATGAAAATCCCTGGCCTATGAGTGTGTCGCTGGAGCTGTGCTCATCAACAAACACGCACAAACACAGAATCAGCCTTTGCCTCAGGGATACCAGATGAGGAAGGTGAAGGCTGCCTGTGTGTGTGTATGTGTGTGTGTGTGTGTGTGTGTGTGTGTGTGTGTGTGTGTGTGAGAGAGAGAGAGAGAGAGAGAGAGAGAGAGAGAGAGAGAGAGAGAGAGAAAGATTGTGTGGCCGCCAGGGCTCCCTGTGGTCTCGGGGCCTTGGCAGCAGGAATACTAACGGCTGACAGCTGAGGCCCGTGGCGCTGGTTGGGGTAAAGGAGGGAGACAGAGGCAGAGTGTCAACAAAGGAGGGGCTGAGAGGGACAATAAGAGGTGGGGACACTCAGTGTGGCTGAGGCTGTGTGCTGATAGGACGGAGGGTACAAAGAGGAATAGATGAGGGATGTTTGCAATGAAGATGTATTAAGATAGGTCATGGGTCAGCTGATAAAGTGACAGTTGTGGAGTGTATTAGAAGCAATAAAAAGTAGTCCCTCCAGTTCTTGATTTTCTCTCCTTTGGTGCTCATAAGTGCTTGTGCTCTGATCAGTTTGTCCATCCAACTTTAGAGCAACAATTAGTCTTCCATGAGACATTGATTATGGACATTTATAAGGTCACAGACAGTAACTCCTAACTAGAAGTATTGCTACATTAACCCTATGAAGCCTGATTAAATCAGCTTAATTCCTTCAAAATCATGGAAAAGCGTCAATGATCAACTTAAGAAAAACTGACCAAAAATTTGCAACAAAAAAAAAAAAAAAAAATTTACAGGAAAATTATTTAAATATTTTCAAATAAATAAACAAATAAATAAATAAAATTATGACCTGAAAAGCTGCTTATAGAATGAAATATTTTTTTTAATAATTAACTATTTAATAATTATAAATACAGTTTTTGAAAATGTCCCCCCAGCTTTTGTTTTATAAATAATAATTTCCCAAAACCACTAAATTCTTGCAAATTGCAGAACAATTCTTGCCAAGTTGGTCCTTGTCTTTTTCCCCCAAGTTTTCCAACAAAGCAAACCAGTCTGCTCAGATATTAAAGGATTAAATACTTGTGAGGGCGACTAAACGCAGCACAGGAAAAGCTGGAAAACTGGAAAGCAAAATATATCAATTTGGGAAAACCTTCAGCTACTCTCAATCAATGATGAAAAATACCTATTTAGGATCTTGATAATTGCAGCAATGAAACAGAGACCCAAAGAGTGAGAAAACAAACAAACAAAAAAAAGTTACTCACAAAATAAAGAATATGGAAGATTTGTTTGAGAAGAGGTGGATGACGGAAGATAAGAAACTATAAGTACACCATAAAAATGTATGCCCAGTTACAGCCAAGGAAACAGACGGCCATGTTACAGAGCCTAGTAGTCATTTCTTCCTACTATTAATTAGTCTGCATCTCTTCACCTCCTTTTTTTCCTCTTTCACTTTTTTATTTTGCAGATATTTTTGTTATTTACATCTTTTTTTATCATTTATTTTCCCTTTGACTGAAAATTTTCTTTGTAATAAATTGCAAAACGAAAAAAAAAAATTGCATTTTGTGTCACTGAATCCAAGGCAACAATGGCCCACTTTTAATTTGACTTTTTTTTTTATTCATGTGAAGAACATTTAAATATGAAAATAGCTTTGTTACCAATCTAGTCATTTGGCAACCCCTGCCCACAGGATGGCACTCTGAGGCCCACCAGTGGGCCATGGCCACCGTTCAGTGAATGAGGGTCGCTGGCATAATGAAGTCACCACTGGCAAAGCTCTAATATTTAAAAATCATCACTACGTTTTCTGTTGCGTTCACAGCTTTCCTATTGTTGAGTGTAATTACATTTTCAGTTTGTGATGGCTGCTGGTTTTAACTTAGAGTTTTTAGAGTTGTTTATTGGTGTGCCCTGCATCCTACCTAATATGAGCAGAGATAGACTCCAGCTGATGCTACACTTTACTGGACTTCCCATAGGCCCATTGTAAACAGATGGTTCCCCCCAGCTTTACATTTCTGCTGTTGAGTATGGAAACTACTTCAAATCATTTCATTTTAAAGTCCAAACTGTTACATGAAATAAATGCACCGTAGACTACAATGTACAGATACATTCAAAGGTTCATTCTTCTTCATGTGATGTCACTAAGACTTGGCATGCCTAGATAAAAATGAATGTTTTGTTTTGGGTTTTTTTTTAAGATGGACATCATTAACCTTTTAAAAAGTGTCACATGTCGTAGAGTCTTGCATCAGTCAGTCACCAAAAAAATGTCCAATATTTGTTATATATTTAAAATTATGTTACAGAAAAAAATATCTCTATAAAATTGATTTTATTTGTAGCACTTTCTGAAGGCCACGTTCTTGTTTTCAGGTAATTTCCTTGAAACTTTTTACTAATTCTTGTTTCGTTGCTCATTGCTTTCCTCCCATGATTTTAAAAGAAATCCAGTCAGTTTGCTCAGGTTTCAAAGGTTTACAATAATTTATTGGTCACAGTTTTAATGGCCAAAATTAAATGGGCTACTTTGGGGTTAATTTATAGGGAATTTTTCATGCCACTGAACAGCGGGTCAATGTCAGTAAGAGGTGTGGACAAGAGCCCAACAGCATTGACATTTTCACACTTATCACAACACCAGTGACTTCACTTCATGCCTAAAAGATGGCCAGCTCACTTTAAAGCGGTAGATAATGTGCAGAGGTGAGGATCTGTGCAGAGGGGCGGGGGTGACTGAGTGGGGAGGGCTGCTTTCTCATCAGCCTCAGTAGCCAGAGCTGCTGGTTGTGGAGTGGCTCCAGATGCTCCCCTCTGCTCCTCTGTGGCTTTACTCACTTTTTAATGAGCTGCACAAACAAGCAGCACATAAGGAGCCACGTTTCATATCAAGGACACAACTAATGGAGGCCAACTTAAGCGGCGTGTGGGGGGCCATTTGTATTGTTTGTTTAGTGGAGCTGCTGTGTAGATCAGAATCACTGCATCCCTGTTGGAGTACACACACATACATAGGGCCTACAGTGCAAAAAGTGTATCCTATGAAATACCACGTGGAGTAGACCCGGCACGTCTTGTTTGTATTATTATATTATTGTTAAATTTGTTTTTAAAACATTGATAAAAAGTTTTACTTTCTTCACCTGCAGTGTCTCCCCTTAAAATCACGGATAAAAAAAAGCCATGAAAGACAAAATGACCCAAAAATTTGCAAAGACATTATCTTCGAAAAAGTGCGGAAAAATTATAACAGTTTAATAAAATAATTTTTAATGTTATTATGATAATTTAAATACAGTTTATCCCTTCCTTTTTTTGAACCGATATTTTTGCTTTTTTTACCCATGCCTTTGAAAAAAATTGCTTGGGTTAAAGGTTTAAAAACTTGTGAAAGGGGTCTGAAAGCAGCACAACAAAAGGGATGTCACTTTCACACAGTTTATAAGGTGATTTGCTAGAGGCATCTGCTATTATTCATTATTTGCATCATGCACGATAGACATTAAAAAAAATATACAAAATCTATGCAGCAGTAGCAGAACTAGTCTTTTTTTATTCCACACATTTTCCTTCCCCTGTCAAAACCTGGCACCTCTACATTACCTATAATGCATCTCTGCTGCCAACAGTTCAGCAGTGCTATGCTAGTGGTGGTCGATATAGCCTTGAGCCAATAGCCTCTAGCAGACATGAGATGCGTGTTACAGAGGTCTGATAAGCTCAGTTCTACATCTGCAGATTTCCTCTGAACCCTAGTACTCTGGGTACTTTTCACTGCAAGTAGTGTTACAGGGCAGTGTTGTAAGTGTGTTGTTTGTAGCATGTGCATTCACAAGAGGACATACTTACATGTTCCTTAGTGATGCTATACAACATGAGCTTTGCTGATATTTGTAACAAAGGAAATGCACTGAAAATCTTTGTCTTAATGCCTTTTGGTGACGAGAGAGCAATCTTTGCTGTATGTTATTGAAGTTTTTCTTTGGAGCCACACTTGTGCTGGCAACAAGTGCACATTGTCGTCACACACAAACGACTTTAGCCTTGAGGCAATTTTCAGTTGACAAGTGGCTAATTATAGCAGCGGATGAAGCAGCAGATGAGCATTGCTCATAGCCCACATACTCCATAGCCTCCTGAGACAGACAGAACGTGTCCATGGTTGGGACGGACCTGCTGAAAGGCTGCTTGTGTTTGCACTCAAACACTGAAGCTTTGCCATATGCTGCCAGCGTCCATCGCCAACCAGGAGCACAGGCTGCGGTCAGCCGCCAGAAACCATATCTGAGCCTCATTCACACACAGCGTGACAGAGCGGTGTGTGTTTGGGACTCTGTCCATGTGAGAACCTGTTCTAGACAGTTTGTGAAGAGAGGGAAGAGTTTGGAGTCCCAGGTCCTCTCCGGTCACCCGGTCAGCCAGTTCTACTCATTCAGAGAACAAAGGAACGTGTCTTTAGCCATCGTGCTGAGACATACTTAATAAATGTTAGCATGCTAATACCTCAAACTTAATTGGGGAGTGTGGTAAACACACGTTACTCCATCCAGCTTTTGCAGGTTCCTTTCATGGGCAACCAGCCAGAAGAACATCTACACTTCGTCAGTTGATTGATTCATCAGCACACATGTTGTAGGGCTGAGATGACTTTTCATTATTGATTAATCTGATAATTAATCACTCCCTATGAAATGTCAGAAAATGGTGAGAAATATCTAAACACATAGATTGTTTTATTAAGGGAAATATCAAAATAACAACAACAAATTGAATTTGGAAGCTAGGACACAGTGAAATAGTTTTTAATTTTGCTTTAAAACATGACAAACAATTAATCAACTATCAAAACAGTTGCCAATTAATTTTCTGTTAACTGCAACAATGATTCATAAAAATACTTTGGTTGCAGGTGCTTTTAACTTTTTGAAACCTGAAAAATAATGGCTTGATTTACTTAAAAAAACATGAGGGCGGGGGCAAGCAGTGTAACAAGAAATGGCTCCAAAATTAGCAAAAAATGAGTAAAAAATTACACATAAATAAATAAAATAAAATAATAGATAAATAAATAAGCAAAAAAAAAAAAACTTAAATAAATGAAGTAATCTAGAAAGATAATAATAATATGACTCTCAACAATGGCTATTTTTTCTGTAACATAATTTTAGATATTTACCTAAGAGAAGTTTCTGGACATTTTTCCCTTTTTTTGATAATATCTAAAAATCTGCAGCAATTCATTTTCAGATTACTTCCCTGTCACCTGTCACCTTTTACTTTTTTAAAAATCTTTTTTGCAGTTTGCTGGACATTTTTGTCATGTTACTTATGATTTGCCTGTGTTTTTGAAAGAAATCAAACCAGTTTTCTCAGATTTTAGAGGATAAAATGACTGGGAAAGACTTCTGAACACCGCACATGAAAACTGATGTTGATGCGGGTGTGAAAGGGTTAAAGGAGGTCATCAACAAACATGCACACAATCACCTGTGCAGCCTTACTGCAGAGGTTTGTGGGAGATTGCAAAGACTGTTAAGAGAATCCTGAGTTTATCTCAACATATCTGCGTCTCTTCAGTGAAAGTCATTAGCAGGCATCAACTGTAAGTCAAACATGTTGAGAAAGCTAGCTCCAGCTTAACAAGCACTGATTGCATTAGACTGAACATACGTTCAGTAGTCGTACTGTCACTCAGTGCAGCTAAAGCCAGCTACAGTGCACTGATGTGTGTGTTTACTTCCTGAGAAGTTTCTGTTGCTGTGTGCTGAATGAACAGCTGCTGGGATAATGATGTGTGAGGAGTGAAGCAATGTGACAATGGAGCTGGAGGAATGTTGCAGGCACCCGGAGCAGACTGTTTGGCTCTCCCCAGCGTGCTGTACCACCCAGCGCCTCGCCACCATACACGGATACGTGTGTGTGTGTGTGTGTGTGTGTGTGTGTGTGTGTGTGTGTGTGTGTGTGTGTGTGTGTGTGTGTGTGTGTGTGTGTGCGCGCGTGTGTGTAACAGGGATGTGGATTGTCAGAGGCTGCAGATGGTGTTCTGAAGTCCAACAGATGAATGAAACCTACTCATGTGTATGTGTGTCTTAGTCCAAACCTGAGAGCAGACTGAAACAAAGTGCAGGGTTTAACACAGAGGGAGCAGAAATGATGGTGTGTGTGTGTGTGTGTGTGTGTGTGTGTGTGTGTGTGTGTGTGTGTGTGTGTGTGCGCCCGCGCGTGCGTGCGTGCGTGCGTGCGTGCGTGCGTGCGTGTGTGTGTGTTTGTGTGCGTGCGTAGATAATGACCTGACTGGTTTCATGTAGCTACTGTAATGCAGAGCTCATTACAGTCCACTTTGTGTTGGGAAATGAGCTGGGACAATGGCAGGTGGTGCACTACACACACACACACACGCAAAAATGTTGGATTTAACCCTTTGAAAGGTGGTGCAACATCACTTTTCTTGTGCTGCATTCAGTATTTAAACCTTTGAACCCTGAACAAAAGACAGTGAGCACTTTGGTAATAAATGTTTTAGAAATTGTAAAAATAAATACAAAAATAAATTAATAAAAGAATAAAAAATAGTAGATTTAGAAAACTGTTATTAAAAGGCCAGTGAAAATGTCTAGGGAGAAAAGAAAAAAGTATACATTAACAATGTTTATGATTATTATAACTGAATATTTGAAATTATGTTACAAAATAATTATAGTTTTTCATAACTTTTTCCAGGCATTTACTAAACACAAAAAAATATTTAGTTAGTTAGTTGGTTAGTTTTTTGCTTTTGTTCTTTGTAGTTATTATAGTTCATTTTAATGTATTTATTTTATTACATTAATTTTCATTAATTAATTGACTGAAATGAACATGTTTCCCCCCAAAGACCATGAACACGCAAACCAGTAAAATTATAGTGAAAAAAAGAAAAATAAAGAAACAGAAAAAAAAACAGTCAAATCAAAAGTTCGAAAAGGAGTAGGACGAAGTGAAAACTTATCTGACCCCCCCATTGTTCATTAACTTATAAATCTACATATGCTTACTCACTTGAAAATGTAACTCATGAATGCAAAAATAAATAGAAAAGAAATATATTATGCAAAACACACACACACACATATATTATATTATATATATATATATATATATATATAAACATACTACTATATGTAATTGTAACCAAATATTCCCTACAAAATAGAATACAATTTATAAACAATTTATCATATATACTATAATTTATATATTGAGTTAATTTGTTTTCTATGAATATATATATATATATTATATATATATATATATATATTTATCTATATACACATTGCTCATTGCCTTCTTTTTACACAGGTTTCAAATGGTTAAAGAGGGGAACACATTTTTTAAAAACCTTAATGTCCAGCTGTACTAATCAAGCATGTGTAATTAATTGAACACTCATAAAGAAAATAGAAGTATCAAAATTCTCAGTGCCAAAGGTCATATCTGAGAAATAAAATACCTGATTACAGAGGCTGCAGCATGCTGTCTCTGTAATGCTGAATCTCTTATCTGTCTCTTCAGTTTGACCCCTTCCTCAGAAAAAGTCAGGTGTTGTTTTCCTCTGAACAGCCGAGGACAGCAGCGTTTACCTGCTCGGGTTCCTCATTCATAGTAGATGTGTGAATTTCATCTGCAGCAGAAACACTCTGCTCTCCCTGCAGCAGAGTCTGTCTTCACTTTGTGTTTTTGTGACGTACAGATATACACATATTTGTCTGCACATTTAATTTGTCATGATTTTTAGAGAGACATTGCTGTTGAGTTTTTTAATGGTATTATTTTGGAGCTTTGAGCAACACAAGCTTTGTGCCGTCTAGTTCTATTGTATTGGAGGGAAGGCAGACATCTCTACAGCCGATATCTCCAACACTCTGCAACTTGCAACAAAACTATCTAGACTGATAAGTAGCACTGCAGGTGTCCATATTTAAAAGGGTTAAGACAAGCAGTAGCGTATGCTAGTTTGATGATGATATATCGGGGAGCCATGATGCCCAAAAATGAGTTAAACTTCATTTTGAAGAAGTTTATTTTGCTCCCAGTGGAAATATTTCCCACGGTATCTTAAATAGCTCCTGGCAGGACACAGTCCATCTCTCAATCTGCTGCATGTTGGTGAGGAGGAGGAGAAGCAGCCGAAGCTACAAACTGCTTTTAAAATCCAAATGAACTTCAAAAGAACAGTGGGCTCTTTCCCCCAGGGACAGAGACTATTTCCATCTATCTCTTTGTTCGTTTACTCTTGCTCCTGTTTCCCTGCAGCCCTCCTCTCCTCCTCTTCCTCCCAAAACTCTGCGACCCCCGGTGTTGTGTGTGAGATAGTGATGTATAATTCACTGCTAACCTTCATCACAGCAGCTACCTGGACAGGATGGCAGGTCATCTGGTGGACTCAGACAGATGAAGGAGGCTGAGGGTGTGTGTGTGTGTGTGTGTGTGTGTGTGAAGCTATAGGTCAGGGCTTTGAAGTATTATCCTCCTCTGCAGGTGGACTCGGGGGGGTTTGAAGGGGCAGGTTAGGGCTCGGTCATTTCCACGCCAACATCATGTTGCCGCTGACTTACCTATAGGACACTTTGCAAGGTGGTCCAAATGTGAAAGCACATGGAAACCACCAACCAAACCCACTTCACAACTGCCTCCTTCACTCAGTTTGATTTGAACTTGATTCGGTTCGGTTCGGTTCGGTTCGGTTCGGTTCAGTTCAGTTCAGTTTAATTATTTGAGTTATTTCAGTTTTATTATTTGAGTGCAATCTGTGTTGAAGCAAGTGTTAAAAACATAATAAAAACACATAAAGCACAAACAGTATGACACAGAAACATACAACAGCTGATGCAATAACACCTCTTGTAGCGCCTGCTGCATCGTCCCCATGGGAGCCAGTTCCTACTGACAAGCACATAGCCATAGCATCATGTGACCTAGAAAAGCAAAAAAAAAAGTGTTTCCATTGCAGTTTTGTGAAATTTGACTTTTTTAGAATTGCCTGAATTACCATCTCATGTGAGCACTTTGAGCACTACAAGCTGAGTGCCATCTATATATCAGCAAGAAGGCTGACATCTCTACAGCTGATATCTCCAGCACCCTGCAACTCACACTTAAACAATCTAGACTGATACATAGCATTACAGATGGCAAATATATCTTTTATCATTCGGGCAATAATAAGAGTCTCTCACATACAGGGTGCCTGCAGTGGAAATAATAGCCTTTAAGTTTGAGCGGGCAGATGGCGTCTATTCTACCTTAGACCAATGTGGACATTACAGTGCTCAGCCGTGATAAATGCCGGCTAAAACGCCTTTCTCCTTTGAGTGTTCCAAAACGAGGAAATGTTAAATATGCCCCCCCTCCTCTCATTTATTCTCCCCTCTACCCCTCTTCCTCCCTCACACAGGGGACTATCAGCAGGGCAGGAAGTCCTTTTTTACTAAGCTAAATGCTTTAATTAAGCCTTCCGACCACTTGGGAAGAGACAAAGAGGTAATGCCATCAGCCTCATTAAAGCTCGCTGCATCTGCACTCTGCTCTGCTATTAGCTGCCATGGGAGCACTGTCAGCCGATACTTAACTAACCTGGCTGTGTGCCGCCGCACACATAGACGCTGGAGCGGGGTTACAATAACCTGGAGATGCCCATTAAAGCTGCTTTGTCCTTTAAAACCTGGAGTGACGTCACTTTTCTCGTGCTGCTTTCAGACACCTTTCACAAATATTTCACCCTTTGAACCTTAAACAGCTTGGTTTGATTTCTTTTGAAAACATGGTGAGAAAAGTAATGAGCAACTTAATCAGAGGTGTTTCATCGATTGCAAGAAATTAGTAGATTCAGAAAATTGTTGAAATCTAGAAAAACATCGAGTAAAAAAAATGAATCAAATTATATTAGAAAATTATTTTACTTTTAAAGTACCTTTTCTGTGTCATTTCTTTATTTGTTTGCTTTTTCTTTTTTTCTAATTAATTTTTAATGATTTTCAAGTAATTTTCTCGTACCTTTGACTAATTTCTTTCAAATTGTTGTGTCTGCCCTTATTCCTACATTTTTGGAAGAAATCAAGCCAATGAAATTAGAACAAAGTTACAAGAAAATTTCCTGAAACAAAAAGCAAAAAAATTATTTTTTTAAAAAAAGAGAGAGACAAGAAAATGACCTGAAGAAAGTGCAAAAAATAGAATAAACTTTTTTTTTCTGTTACATGATTTTAGAATATATAATTACAAGAATTATGAATATAGTTTTCTGGACATTTGTCCTTTTTTTTTTTTTTTTAATAATATCTAATATCTATTGTCACCTTAATAACTTACCAACTATTTTTTTTTAAATGTATTTTTTTCCAGCTTTACAGACATTTATCATGTTTTCAAAAGAAATCACACCAATTTTCTCAGGTTTCAGAGGTTTAAATGCTCATGAAAGTTGTCTGAACGCAGCACAACAAAACCGGTGTCAATTGGGATTCTAAAGGGTTAATATATTATTACAATCCTGGAGATGGTTTGAAAAAACCTGCACTTTTTCGCGGTTCTCATAAAGCCTTATGATACTTTGAAATTACAAATATTAAAAGTAGCTACCCATAGTGTCACAATTGATCAACATAACTTCAATGATGTGTGACTGACTCAGTCAGGAGTTTTGGTCCTTTGGGTTCATCTCACTGATTTTCACGTCACTCTGTTCCTCGTGAAACCTCAAAGGTCGTCCATCTTGATTTCTCTTTGAAAGGCAATCCGAGGCTGGTTGCGGTTGAATGTACAGGAGTCAGTCCAGAGACACGTCTGCCAGGTGGAGTTAACAATATTATGGCTTCAATATCTTAACAATGGCAGCAGAGGGGGAGTCTGCACACTGAATATTGTCACCAGTAATGCAAGCCCTCAAAAACTGATTGAGGCAATATTTCAACCACAAAGATCTTTGTGGGAAATCATGCTTTGGAAGATCCGTCTTGTTGCATACATGCAGTGAACACTTTGCCTTGTGTGCCTTTGGCCACTGTCCCGATCCCAAACAGGTTATTGATATTCTGTTCTTTGTTATAATCTTATTTGCTACAAAGACTCTATTTCCCTAATCCTATGAAAACGGTATGTTTTCATTGAGTGCTGCCCATCTCCAGTGCTCTGCTTTGCTGTCTGGTGAAGGTCAGTCAATGATAATGCTTTCTGAGACGTTGTTGTTGTGTTGCTCCCCTCAGGCCTGGCCAGGGCCAAGTCGGTCCCCAGCCATACCTACTCCAACGAGGTGGTGACCCTTTGGTACCGACCTCCAGACGTCCTGCTGGGATCCACAGACTACTCCACCTGCCTGGACATGTGGTGAGTACTCCTAACCCCTGACCCTGAGACCCCCCCCCCACACTCTTTCTGTAATTAATCCATTAAGATATACATCTGTTTTTTACTGTACACAACCCATTTTAAACCCACTAACGTGTAGCTTATCCTAACTGGAGGGTATGTTCCCTGTAGTGTGCTGTAGATTGATTATGTATTGTAGTTTCTTTCCCTTCTGTGTTTTCTCTGTGTGGTCACCCTTCACCTCCTGTATCCCACTCCCACAAACAGTGTGGATCTGGAGAGGCAGAATCATACACATTCATCCCTCTCACACTCACAGATGGAGCCACTGCAGATATGAGGGAACAACTAAACTGCAATGTGGTCAACTTTTGATTGGTCTCTCACACCACCCGAGAACACCACTAGACACATGAGCAGACACATTATCCCGGCTATTACATAACTTTAAGTAGGACTAATGATTAGGAGAAAAAAATGTAATCAAAATTTTACTGACCAATATTGCATAAACAATTTAGCTTTAAAATCTTTATCCCAAAGCCGTCGGTTAACCGTAGCTGGTTGTCTAAAGAGAAAAACTAAGAAATGCTACACTTGAGGGTGAGTTTTAACATCATTTATGGAATGACAGGGATGCCGTCAGGACTGACATGCTTGTGCTGAGGTCTGATAGCATCACCAAAGTGCCACAAATGATTATAAAGCACACCCTTGAGTGTAATATTGCGATTATACAACTATTACCAACAAGATTAAATATTTAATCAAAATATATTAATGTTTTGGGGCAATTAGCGCTCAAAATACAAAACTTTTTGCAACTGTTAAGCTCAGTTTCCATAGAAATGCATGGAGTCTGACTAATAACTGGAAAACAATTGCGTCAGTAGAATCCTAAATGTAACGAAACCTAGTTTACTACTCCAGCAACTACTCAATCCGATTCAAGTCCGACTAAGGTGTTTACATGACGCAATAGCTCAACTTCCAATTGCCTTATCTGGATGTGTTTGACTGATTTTGAGATATTCAATTTAGTACAGTTTCACCCGGACCAAGATGTTTACATGTATTTACGTCCAACTTTAGTCCGACTAACACAACAATTTGACTTTTTCATCATATAAACGTACTGAATGATTAATCTGCAATATGTTTCACAGAAAATTAAATTTTGACTACCTGAACTGTAATATTTGACTCTGATGGAGAGATGCTGAAAAATACGCAGTTAAATTTGATTCATTTTCTGGACTTTTACTCACAAAGAAAAAAATTAAGTTGAGCAAAACTGCAACAAATGTTCAAACAGGAAGTGGAAAATGAATTTACCCCAGAGGTGCAGGTATCCGTTTCCTCTGCTGGACCAGCCAGTCTGCACCTAGTGTCCCTCTCCCCTGAGGCCTCCCTCCAGCGCTGCTGCTGTTGGGCTCTGTGTAGCCGTGGTGACCCCTTCTGTCTGGGCAGTCAGCAGGGACATCCCATGAACCCCAGCTGCATCCTGCAGCATCCAATTACAGAGCAGTTGGGGGCTTTGGGGCTCTGGGAGGCAGAGGAATTGTGTCTGCTTTAAGGGTATTTGCAGGTGGGCAATCTGCAGGGTGGCGTTCCATCCCACTGAGATTCACCCTGCGACACACACACATGCACACACACTCACCCTGGTCACTTAGGAAGCAGTCTTCCATGAAGAAACATCTCTTGCAGGACCAAAAGGTTGAGCAGATCTGTCTTCCTGCCATGAGAAGCATCCATCACAGCCGCCTACAGGTTACAGGCTGCCCTCTGTGAGGAGGGGGACGTGATGAAAAACAGGCAAAGAGCTGCTCTATTTTTAAATTCCTGCAGATCTCACTTACATCCGTCAATCAAAGTCAATGCTGAGATCACTCATGTGTGGTCATGCATGGATTAATGTACAGGTTCAGTTATGGTAGCCTGCACTGCTCCACATCTCCATCTGCACTGGCGATAGCTCTGGCCAGAGGCGTTATGTTTACAGGTTGTCCATTTTACGTACGTCTGCACCTAAAACGCAAGCGCCTCATTCCTAACAACATCACTATCGTGCTCAAATGATGTCAAAACACACACTCTCGTGTAATATCGCTTCATTATGCAAAACCTCTTTTGGAAAAACAATCCTCTCTATTTAAGAAGCGAAACTATGGAACTGTTTACCAGCTAAACTGAAAATGTACAACGGAGGATTACAGCCATGCTAAAGAATAAAAAGTTTGGTTTCAAGAATAAAGTCCTGTTATTGCTAAATTACAGTTACAGAATATTTGGAGAAAAAAAGATGTAATATTTTAAGAAAAAAAGCAATCTAACATGCGAGAGCACATGCCTCCTTGGCAACCTTTGTCCCCGGTTGCCAAGGAGGCTGCCTGTGCTGTCGCATGTTTTAAATTACGACTTTATTTGTTTTATATTCCAACTTTATTCTCTTAATGTTGCAAGTTTATTCTCATAAAATTACGACTTTTTTTGTTGTAAAACTACAACTTCGATTACAATTTTATTCTCAAATTATTACTTTTTTTTAAAAATAAATAAGTAATACGTGATAAGGTTGAATTTAAGAGGTTTGAATTGCAGTGAGCCATCTCTTCTGATTAGTATAACCGCTGAAACAATATCATAATCCAATATAGGGGCACACCAAATGACTTGAGCAAACTGATAGAAAGTATAACATACAGATTAAACTGGTATTGTTTGGGGACTGCTCTCATCCTCACATACACACCTCAGGTAAAACATCTGGATGCTTTAGCAGAAATCCTGGATGCTGAGATTACAGCTGTGACATGGAGATTGATCCATCTTCATGATGCAGGATTTCATCCACGGCAGGCTTCAGGACTGTTGAAAAGGAAGGAATGTAGACATTTTGAGGGATGAATTTATAGTTTAATTTATCTGTCTCTCTGTCTCTGTCTCTGTCTCTCTCTCTCTCTCTCTCTCTCTCTCTCTGTCTGTATCTCTCTCCGTCTCTCTCTGTCTCTCTCTGTGTGTCTGTCTCTCTGTCTTTATCTCTCTTTCTCTGTCTCTCTCTCTGTCTCTCTCTCTCTGTCTTTCTCTCTGTCTCTGTCTCTCTGTCTCTCTCTCTGTCTTTCTCTCTGTCTCTCTCTGTCTGTCTCTCTCTGTCTTTCTCTCTGTCTCTCTCTGTGTCTCTCTCTGTGTCTCTCTCTGTGTCTCTCTCTGTCTGTCTCTCTCTCTCTGTGTCTCTCTCTCTCTGTCTTTCTCTCTGTCTCTCTCTCTGTCTCTCTCTCTCTGTCTTTCTCTCTGTCTCTCTCTCTGTCTCTCTCTCTCTGTCTTTCTCTCTGTCTCTGTCTCTCTGTCTCTCTCTCTGTCTTTCTCTCTGTCTCTCTCTGTCTGTCTCTCTCTGTCTTTCTCTCTGTCTCTCTCTGTGTCTCTCTCTGTGTCTCTCTCTCAGTGTGTGTCTCTCTCTGTCTTTCTCTCTCTCTCTCTCTCTGCATTGCTGGTGTTTTCGGCTCAGAGGGAGTGAGCACTGAGGCAGAAAGTGAATCTGTCAGGAAACAATAGCCCTTTGGCAAATTACACACACACACACACACACACACACACACTTGCACACCTGCAGTCTCCCTCTTTACTGGACTTGATATTTCTCAGTGTAACAGCTCCTCATTGATCCACAGATTTACTGATTTCAGCCTTCAGTCAGAAAGAAAACATATCACTAAGTTTTTAGAAAGACTTTTACTGTGACGTTTGTTGGAGAGATGACTGTAAACTGTAAACCTGTTGTGATTTTCAGTGATTATAATGATAATGATTATTTTTATTTTTTTAGGAGCAAATATTCAATGATTTCAGGACAAATTAAGAGAATCCAGTGCACTTGTAATTAGGCCCTTAAATGGGCAGGCTCATATGAATATTTTGCAAAACTAGTTAATTGCTATTTTCTTAATGTATCTAGGCTAAAATAACAGAATTTCATGATTTCTTTGTTTTTTAAAATATGACCTTTAGTTATGAAATAACAGTTTGTATCTCCTGAGATACATTGCCCTAAAGGGTATAAATTAAACACATCCCCCTTTATTGAACAGTCCAACATTTTATAAACAATAATTACCCTTCTTTCATGTTTTGCACACAACTTTTTAAAAAAGCTGAAAAAAACAGAATAATTACTATTTACATAAGGCATGTTTTAAATGCTCAAAAAAATCTAATCTTTGAATTAACAATGACCTATTAACATTTAGAAACAAAAAAATAATTCCTGTTTTTTATACTTACATCTTCACTGTGGTGCCCTGACACTTTAAATATCCCATTAAGGATAGTACAGGTTAGAGGATGATTTATCTGGTGCAGTAACACCAGATGGTGTAGCAGCCTCTAAATCTGATGAACCCTCGTGAACCAAAAAACTAAGAATAAAAAATAAATAGCAATCAATGTTTCACACCTTTATATTATTGATTATCTGTAGAAAATAGGCCTAAAAACATACATTTATCTGTGAGTGATTACTGCTAAATTTAATACTTTTATCTGGGCAATGTGTCCTTCAGGATACAGATATTGAATACCTAATTATCAAAGTTGTGATAATGCAAATCATTATTTTTCAACAAGAACATATGAAGTCATTCTTAAAAAAAAACAACAATTTTCTAAAACAAAATTCCCCCCAAAAATATAATAAACATGAAAAAACAACAACACGTACCTCATGGCCATCAGCTTTGTTCACATGGGACTATATTTTGAATTTTGAAACCAATGATGAGTATATTTTTGAATGTTGGCATGAAGTCACATGACCTGAATAGTTGATCCATTTTCCCCTTCATGTTTTTTTATGATATAAAGTGCACTCAATGCCCCTCCCCCAAAGCCTGTCAAATGATTATAACTCCCAGGAAACAAAAAACATTTAAGGTTTAAGTTTTAAACAAAGCCAATGTTAAAATAGAGGCTTTATCATGTGCTGCTCTCTTTTTCAGGGGAGTGGGCTGCATTTTCATTGAGATGATCCAAGGAGTGGCTGCCTTTCCTGGGATGAAGGACATCCAGGACCAGCTGGAGAGGATATTCCTAGTGAGTGACTGATGCTGCAGCGTCTACGTGTGTGTTTGTATGAGTGTGTGTTCTGAAGACCTGGTTCCATGCAGCCAGTGCTGCTGGATCTCCTTTCCTCTCAGTCCAACAGCAGCAGGAATATGGCTGAGTACTGTCTCAACAGTTTTTATAGAGATGGAAACACAAAACCTGAGCTTCAGTGCTGATGCCCGAGTTTTAGGAATATTTTTGCCATATAGCAAAGTGAATCAAGCCTCTCAAACACATCAGGACAATAACTTTGCTGTAAAGACATGTAAACTGAAGGACTTCTAAATCTTGACACTGTTCTGAATGTCAATAGGTTGTCAGAGGTTGGATGTTGAGCCTAGACTGAACTGACCGACATGATATTCACATAATCTATGGATGTTTGCTGAGCAGTAAAAACATGTTATACATGACAGCAAAATATCAGAAAAATATATTACTAAAGTACATGTAACCAAGACCTGACAAATCTGTCAATTCTAACTTTCAATACCCAGCAGTTTTCAATACTAGATGGAAATATGAACATTTTTCAGTCAGTATTCAAAAAGTATTGAGGTTCGATAGGTTGTTTGCACATGAAGTCTCATCACAGCGAATAACCACAGACTGAGCAGGACGTGATTTCTGCATGGAGAAGCGCTTTAAAAAAGTTTGGTGTTGTTTACGGCTGTGCCAACTGGTCAACCAGGGAGTAAAAAACAAAAAAAGAGCTATGATTGAGTCTCGAAAGTAGTGACATATTAAAGGCAAGACGTTTGAAAAACTCAAGGAGAAAGTTAAAAAAACTTCAACTTGCACGACATGGACAAATATGCGTTTTCGTGTCCATCGCATTGTGTCCTTCATGTCCATTGCATCGCCCAGCCCGAATTTGCTCCTGTCTATGACTTTGCATTGACTTTGTACGTAAACACACGGTGTGAAGCACTCGTGCCACGTCCGCTGTGAACGCACGGTGAGAATGGTCGACCTAACAGAAGAAGGTAAAAAATAGTAGCTAAAGTTAGCCAACTAGCACATAGCCCGATGCTAGTGCTGCATCCATCCATGTAAAGTTACTTTAGAGTTGAAACTGTAATATAAAAAGACTGACTCTCAAGCAAACACACTCACGCACAAATACAAGATGGCAGTCATTCAATGCTGCCTTTGATCTGATGGCTTTGACCCAGTCACACACAAAATAGTTTTAAGCCTCAAGACTCTTGTTCGCCTTCATTTGGCTCGCTGTGTAGTAGGAAGTCTGCAGGACAAAGTCATTTATGCAATTAATCGCCTCCATGCCAGGCAAGTTGGCTAACCTGTGGGAACAATCACTTTTAAAGCATAGGGATCATATCTAATGTGTCGAGAAATGTTCTGATGATATCTGCAGCATGCAGGTTCATCTTGGGGTTTAGCATATTCACTTGTTCTCCTTTCCTTATTATTTCCAACTGTTGTTTTTCACTTCTTGCCCCCAATCTGACTTTTGCACATCAAAAGCAAGCCAAAAAGTAGGTGCATCTAGCAGCAAAATGTAGTGAGGACTTGAAGAGCCACTGGCTGCTGCATCTACATGCACTGTCATCGTTACAGCAACAAATACAAAGTGTGTGTCCTAATCATAGTTCAGTAGTGTGTGTCCTGTGTGGCTGCTGACAGTGCAGTCAGCTGACATGTTGATCACAGTAGACAGCAGCAGAGGAAGAGATGGCAGCTTCTGATCTGGTTCAGGAGTAGTGTCCGTCACTAGGGCTGTCTCCCTGTTTCCAGTACAGTTTGGTTTGCAGTGTTGCTCTGTGTGCAATAATGCAGCAGCATTAAAAAGTCTGATGCTATCGATATGTCTTTTTCAATGTGCAGCATGTTTTATGCTGTAAAATGCTTGCATTTAGATGCCATACAGGTTGGTCAGGCTTGTTTCTTTCTGTGTGTTGTGTGTGAAATGAAACATATTTCGGTGAGATGCACAAATCTCACCTGGAGCATGAGTCTTGGTTTGTGTTTCCACATGCTGATGGCAGGGTCAGGCTGTGGTATAAACAGCATGAATCATTGCTTTCACTCTGCCTGGTAGCAAAGCTACAGGCTGATGATCTAATGTTTTCTACACACACAGTCGGCCCATTAACCCTTTGAAACCTGGATCTGCATCACTTCTCTTGTGCTGAATTAAGACGCCTTTCACTAGTATTTTAACCTTTACAGCGTGGGCAATTTTTTTTGATGGAATTCAAAAACATGGAAAATGGCAATGGGCAACAATGTCCCTCAGATTATTAGAAATTAGTGGAGTGAAAAGTATTTTTAGAAAGCTAAAAACTATATATTTGTAATTACCGTAATAATATATTTAAAATTATTTTACAGAATTATTACACATTTAAGAAGTATTTTGAGTTATTTGCTTTATTTTAATTTTTTGTGTAATTTTTACTCATTTCTTGCTAATTTCAAAGAAATAAAATTGATTTGACCAAGGTTATTACCAGTCTGGTGGTGGATGTAGTGCGGTGTGAAAAAAAAGTAGTTCCTACATGAAACTGGCTCACAACAAACTCTGTGGATTATCTTGAGTAACTGGATCATGATTCCTGCAAAGAGACATGGCTGTTTGATTTTTATAAATGTATTTTTTGGCACTTTGAGCACCACAAGCTGAGTGCCATATAGTTCCATTATACTGTTGGTTGTGGGCCAGTTTCATGTAGGAACTACTTTTTATAAATATATATATCCCTTTAAAACCTGACCAAGTGGGAAGGAAAAATCCATTTCACAAGAAATGAAACAAAATAAAATATATTCATATTCATATAGGTATTCAGGGGTAATTTCTTGTGACTTTTAATTTTTTATTATTTTTTATTTTGTTTCATTTCTTGTGAAATGGATTTTTCCTTCCCACTTGGTCAGGTTTTAAAGGGTTAAAGTGAAGTGAGGTCTCATAAATTCCTCAAATCGCCTGATCTGCCATCTCCCCGTATAATTTCATCCCCGATCTCTTAATTGAAGCGGAGTGTAGCAGGGCAGACATAATGGATTTATATTCATAGGCTGGAAGGGCATGAATAATTAATGTCGAAAATTACAGAGACGAGGGAACGAAAGGCTTGGACCAGGGAAGAAGTCAAGTATGAAGACAAAGCGTGTTCTCTGCTGGCTGGCCTCTGGGCTGCAGGCTAAAGATATGCATCTGAGATTGGATGGATTTTGGATGAAGGGATGAGTGGAGGTGGAGGAGGCCCTGCAGGTGGGGGGTTCTCACAAAGCGTTGATACCTAGCAGGAGGAGAGGCAGATGAAGAAAATGCTTCTTATTGATTGTCTTTTACGCCAGCGGGGACGAGTGGGGCTTCCTGTGCACATCTGTAAGAGGCTTCAGTCCTCAGCGATCCAGCTCCCCTCTCAGACACAAAGACTCTCCATGATTGGACGGGAGAGGAGGGAGGTCCGACAGTCAGATGGCCTCTGGCCAGACTGACGATGAGGCTCAGCTGCACGCTGCTCCCCGACTGAGGCTTTTGGTCAGAAACCTATCTTTCTTTTTTTTTTTTTACTCTCTGGCGCCATCATGGAGGTCCACAGGAGAACTGAATGTATGCATGACAGTCTTCATATATGACAGTCAGGCTCAACAACGAGCCTCAACACTCACAAGTGAAGACCAGATATAAAGTGGTCTGTGTCACCGCAGATCCATTCAGAAACACAGCGACTTCACATGTTTTATTTCAGTTGTTCTAAAAACATAATTAGATTAATTCTATACATAGAGACTTAATATTACACACGCTCTGCGCACAAAATGTGCTTTTCCAAATCAAGCTTTAAAAAATATTATACATACTTTCACTGAGGTAATTTTTGAACCAACATCAGTCCTAATAATAAATATCAAATAATTATTAATTTTCAGAATTTGAATCATTTAAAACCATGATTTGTCATGATGCCACTTTGTTTTTAGATTTAAAAAACCAAACAAATATTTAAAAAATGAATTATTTTCAATATACTATATGCTAAGTAGATTTTTTTCACAGCCTGGAATATGTCAGTAATTTGCAGCAACATAGATTTTTTAGATTAGACATTACACATAGATTCTTTTTTTTTGTGCAGTGTCAAATACTCACACTCATATCGCTCTGCACACAAAATGCACTCTTCAAACTCAGGCTGTAAAAAATGTTATATGTCAGTATGGTTTTCTACTTTCATTGAGTTATTTTTTTTTCAGTCCTAATCGTAAATATAAAATATTGTGATTGACATCTACTGTATGAAACACGCTGACTATGGATAAATACCCCATACAACCCCATGTTAAATAATTTGAACTATCCCTTTAAGGATAAAGAGAAACAATACACAATCTTTTAATTTTTCCCATATCCGTTTTTTTTTCCAAAACGCTACTGTGAGAAATTTAGCCTGATCAAAGTAACTTGATTTCTTTTGAAAAACAAGGGAAGAAGGCATATGACAATGACAGAAGAAATCACCCAAAAATTTGCAAAAAAAACATCAGTAAAACGTGCAAGAAAAAAAAGGACATTAGTTTTAAAAAAATATATAAATATATAAATGAAAAAACAAAGAATAACTTACCCGATTAAAGTGCTCAAAGCATAATGATTTTTGATTTTTATGATGACTCTAATACCATTCCAAAAGGGAAAACACTTGGACCCATTAATGTTGTCATGTTTGAAATGGTTTTGAAAAGATTTTTTTCGTTCCCTTGCTTTTTTATATTTTAAATTTTCTAACATAATTTCTTGCAATTTGTGGAACATTTCTTACTAAGTTGCCCTTTGCTTTTTCCCCTTGTTTTGTAAGAAATCACATCAGTTTGTTCAAGGTTCAAATGTTTAAATACTTAAGTTTCATCTGGAAGCAGCGAAAAGTGGTGTGAAAAGAAGGTGGTGTGAAAAGAAAAGTGGTGTTGCTGCAGGTTTCAAAGGGTTAATGGCCCAAGTGCAAGCGGTGCATGAACCAAAAATGATATAGCAAAATAGATTTTGTCAAAATTCCCCCACACTTAATCAACAAATCAATGCAGGTGATTTACCAACATTCCTACATTTACAACATTTCAGATGTATTATTAGTATTGGTTGAAAAGCATCTACTGGTTAAAGAATGTTTAATTACATCTCAATTGACCTTTTTTTCCTGTATTTTACCTCATCCCTACAGTGATAATTCAGATCTGTCTGTGCAATTAGGCATTAATGCAGCACAATTTTAGTTTAACCTCCAAATAAAGTGGTTAGACATCAGGAGTTTCTATAAACTGAACTTCAGCATAACTTCCCTCAACATAACATTAACTTTCTTTGATATTCCAGCCTTTCTCCTTGATTTTTATTCAAATGCATCTTTGTTTATTCTAGAAATATATTCCATTACTCCAGAAATCCTGATGGGTCAAACTGAGCTTTTGCTATTTCTCATCCAAATCACATTCAGTGTTTTGGTTAGTGTGCCTTCAGCTGTCAGCTACAAGTAGAAGAGACAGATGAATATGGAAATGTGGAGGTGTGCGGCAGCTCGGCGAGGCAATGTGCGATCACAGAACTAGCCTCCACCTGTCAGAGCGAGCCTGACGCTGACATTTCCATCCATCCTGCCGCGAACCTGCGTGTCTGCTGCCGGGCTGTCAGGCGGGTCAGAGTGTGGATGCACAGCCGCAGAGACTCATGTTGAAGGGCACCATCAATGAATTATGCGGAGTCAGAGGCATCTTAAAGGCCATGCTGTTTGAAGAGAGGAAGCGAAAGGTCAGCCTCCATCACTGTTTGAGAGGCACCCTGCCAGGAGTTGAGTCGGCACATTGAACACGGAGTCTGCAGAGCCCGAATGTCACATGGTGGCCTGGAGTTTTTTCTCATGCGAGCCGAACCCACAGCGGAACGGGCCGTTTCAATTCATGCGGAAAAACAAGGGTTGTTAACTGTGCTGCTGCTCAGTGCAGGATTCAAAGTGTGAACTTGGAGCTAAGTTAGTGACAAATGGTAACCAGCTCTTCAAGATTTGCTGCTAAATATACAGAAGACTTTCAAGTCAAGTCAATTTTATTTATAAAGCCCTTTATTACAAATCACAATTTGTCTCAGAGGGCTTTATAGCATATGACATCCCTCTGTCCTTAGACCCTCACAGCATCTAGGGAAAAACTCCCCCCAAAAAACCCTATAACAGGGGGGAAAAAATGGTAGGAACCTCAGGAAGAGCGACTGAGGAGGGATCCCTTTTCCAGGACAGACAGAAGTGAAATAAATGTCATAGAAAACAATTACAGCAGCTGAAAAAATGATATATAGGAAAAAGAAAGAGAGAAGAGAAAAGTGGGAGGAGAAGGGAAGGAGAGAAATGCACATCAACAATAATGGTAACAATAACATGACAGTGACAATCATAATAGACATTTATGATAGCACGCAATGTTACACGCAGATATTGTAGCTTATGTAAGTGGTGATAACAGTCATATGTGTATATTAATATTGGAGGCATGACTAATAATAATAATGGCAGTAGATGTCGACTTAGAAAACAGTGTACTGGTCACTCTTTGAATCAGTCCTCACATTTAACACTGCATTCTTGTACAACTTTGTCACCAAGAGCAACAAAAGCAAGAAAAACTCACCAGAATCATCAAACAGGCAGCTAAGATCACCAGCTCTCAGAGCTTTACAGTAAGGCGGTACAAAGAAAAGCAGACTGCATCACTGAGGAGCCCTCACAACCCCTTCACCACTTGTTTTAGTTACTCCTTTTGACCAAACATTCAGAGTACCTATGGCCAAAAGGAAAACTTGCAAGAACTTTTTTATTCCAACCGCAACTGACTTTTTTTTCAAGATTATTTTTTGGCATTTTAGCCTTTATTAGATAGGACAGATCTATCGCGTGAACGGGGGAGAGAGAGTGGGGATGACATGCAGCAAAGGGCCATAAGTGGGAGTCGAACAGGCGGCTGCGGCAAGGACACTGCCTTCATTCATGGGGCGCCTGCTTTATCCACTCAGCCACCGGACATCCCTGCAATTAACTTTTTAATCGTGGTTGACCAGTATTGTTTTTTCCAGGACAGATACTAATACTGATTATTAGTACTTAATGAGACCGATAACCATAGCATATATTAGTTTAGTGGCTAGCGGACTTTTTCTCTACTCACAACTTTACCAATTTACATGCATCATTTATGCTTTCTGTTACTCAGCGCTGGTTTAACTCACTGCATCTCCAGACAGAACAGCAGTGATGAATTTCAGCCTGCATGCACATTTTATTTCATACTAATATTGTTAAAACTGCTAATGCTGCTGCAAGAAGTTAGCGGGGTGAGATACCTGGCATGTCATGTTTCCTGAGTTTGGCTTTTGTTTACATATGACATGCGTTCTGTCTGTTAACAAAAACAAACTGATCAAACAGCGTTTTCCTCATCATGTTTCTCTGTGACACAGAATTTCAAAATAAAGGCTCATCCGAAAGAGGATGATACGGATCAATGTTTGCATCAGTGTTATGTGATCGTTTCTCATTTAATCTATTGATGCTGATCAATGGATCCTTACACCCTAATGGCCATAAACAATTATTAAACATTGAACCAGGCTCCTGTGGAAAATAAATGATTAAAAGTAGCATTTTTCTTCTCTCCTTGTTTGTTCAAAAACATTTTTCACAGGCCAGTTTCCCTCTGATATCACACCTCCGCAGAGTTATTATCCCTGACAGCATTAAGGCTGTGCCATTTCCTGGGCTGTTCACCGTTCCTTCAGAGACGCGTGTGCATGTCAGGCGTAAATACATGCTTCTATTTAATCAGAGAGTCTGTGTCACATGCATGCTGGTGTCTTTAGTAATGAGATAACTGTGCTTATCCACAGGCATACAGTCTGTGTTCTTCTTTAGATAGTCATTAACATGGCTCTGTGCGTGTGTGTGTGTGTGTGTGTGTGTGTGTGTGTGTGTGTGTGGGTGTGTGGTGTGTGGTGTGTGTGTGTGTGTGTGTGTGTGTGAAACCCGCTCACACACACAAATACACACACACACTCTCTGAGCATGCCTGTGTGGATTAAAGTCGTGCCGGATGAGGCCCGGCTCAGGCGAGCTGGTTAACTAGCTGTCACCACACAAAAGATTACGTCCACTGGAGGGACTTTATGAATATGGACAGGTCTATCTACAGGAAATAGCCTGTCAGGCAGAGGTGAGTGCGTTGGCGTACCAGTGTGTGTGTGTGTGTGTGTGTGTGTGTGTGTGTGTGTGTGTGTGTTTCTACTAAAAAGACAACGAGCTGCCTCCTTACATTAGTGTGACTGAAACAGCTGTTTGTGGTGAAATATGAGCGTTGCCAATCTGACAGCCATGGAGGATCTAGCGGCCAACGTTTCTGTGCATAATTTACACCAACACATTGACAAGTTTATGTGATCACAAAAATCCGGTTATTGTCAGTAATCAGAGTTGGGCATTAAAGCAGTTAAGATGTTTTTATTGATTTGATTTCTTTTGAAAACGAGCCTAAAGAGGCAATGTGGTAGTGACTTGTCAACTGATGGTCAAAAGTGGCCACGCTATGCATATTCTTAGGCTTTAATAAAATGTAAACGGTTGAGTTCTATAAAAATTAACCGGCTTACAGTTGTCATGAATGTTGACATTAGCATTAGAGACCAAAACTGTTTTGTGCCAGGCTGTAAACATCTTAATTTCTGCTGGTAAGTTGGACATTCTAACATGGAGGTCTCTGGGGACTGACTCGCTCTTGGGGCCAGCCTCTAGTGGCCACTGGAGGAACTGTTTTTGGCACTTCTATGTTAGCTTCGTTTATCAGCCTAGGAGTTTGCAGCTTGCTCTCAACTCTACTTCATATTTAGTGCAAATTTGGAAATGTTAGCATGCTAACACACTTAACTAAGGTTCTGACAATATGATAGACCTTATCAGCCGAACGTCATGTGTGGTTATACCAAGCTATCGCATGATGTTTATTCTTCTTTCATAACAATTAGTCATAGACTTAAATGGTGAAAATCAAAGGGTAAAACTGGTGATTCTTTATGTTTGCCCAAATCCCATGAAAAGATACGTTTGTCCATATCACAACACTATATCTGACCTCTCTACCCTGTAACTAAAACACCTAGTTACTGTAGCTTTAAAAAAAATGTAATTCAACAATGGCTTAAAAAAAAGCTTTTATTTGGGACTTTTTTCAGTGGCAAATTTGCTGACGATAGACCGTAGAAGTTGACCAATATTGTTTTTTCAGGACCAGTAGCGATGCCAATTATTAATAGTTAATGAGACTGATAACCAATATTTGGAACCAGTTTGCATTTACAATAAAAATGAAAATATTCCTTTTTAAATTTTGAATGTGGAATATAACAAACTCCAACACAAAACTTTGTCTTAATGTCTCTAGCGAATGTTTAATCAACACTGAAATGTTCAACATCATATCATATCATCATCAGCAGGTTCCCAGCAACTTTTTTTATTTTTTTCTAAAGTCAAGTGAAAGTTTAAATGGAAAAAAAAAAAAAAGCTCCCTGAGTTTTTACAAAATTAAAGTACCTCCCATGTTGAAACTTTGCACTTTTTTAATTAATTTATGTTATTGGTGATCATTAAAATTGTAAAAAGGCCAATACAGATAATCGGCAAATGCCAAATATCAGCCCCAATAATCAGCCAGGCTGATAATCTTGTAAAACAACTGTGTATGTCGATTGAGAAAAAGTAAAGAAAACATGGACTTAAAAAAAAATTTAAAAGATTATAATGATATAAGGAGCCTTTCCAAAAGAGCTTTCTTTACAGTAGAACCATTTGAACACGGTGCGATAGGCTACAGAGCAGGGCTGTTACAGCAGCAGAAGGGTCATGCATGGTGGTGCAAAGACTGATTTCCTCCCTAAAGGACCCACTTTTTTCAGAGTGTATTCCTGCTATGACGAGTAAGCCAGTGTTCATGCAAGCTGATCTTCCCTCAGGAGAGCGCGAGAGGCTGCTGGGGAGATAAATAATACCATTTCAGCGACAGCCGCTGTGTCAGTGACATGAGCATCCATCTGCTGAAACGCAGACAGGATGGTCGGGGCTTACCGAACGCATTCCACCCGTCGCAGCGGGAGACAGCTGATCCACTTGGCTCTGGTTCTGATCCGTTTGACCCCTGCCTGGAGGTGACCCCAATCTGTTTGGCTGTGAGCGAGGTTGGAAAGAGGCGAGGGGTGGGACTGGGATTTTCAGGGAAGAGAAGGAGATGAGGGCCAGGGTCAGCGTTAGGACAAAGACAGAGCAGGGGAAGAATGTGGATGAGGCAGGGGTGAGATTCAGCTGTAGCCGGGGTCACTACTCGTACTTCTGCTTGGATTAAGGGCTTGATCTCTGAGGGAGCAAATGCAAGTTACAAACCTGGACCCCCTACAGACAGCTTCGAATCCTGCAGGATAGAATTCAAATAACTGTTGCCAGTATTAAAGCCTCTGGAAACGTAGCTTGAAATAGTAAGAATGCACATATTATATCGAAGTTGAGTGTCTCGTTAATAGAGGTTAACCGATATTGGTTTATCAGGGCCGATAAAGACACTGATTATTAATATTTTATGAGTCTGTTAACTGATATTTGTAACCAATATGGATTTACAGTAAAATTGAAAATATTCCTGTTAAAATTTTGAATATGGAATATAAGAAACTCTATCACAAAACTTGATTCAAATGCCTTTAGCAAAGGTTTAATCAAAACTAAAATGTTCAATATCATATACAGCAAGTTCCAAGCAACTTTTCTCTATAAAGTTGAGTGAAGATGTAAATAAAAAGTGAATAAATAAAAAATAGCTTCCTGAGATCTTACAAAGTAAAACTCCTCTCATGCTGACACTTTCTTTGCACTTTTTAAATAATTAATTTTATCGGTGACCATTAAAATAAAAAGCCGATACAGTTAATCAGCAAAATACTAAATATCAGCCCGATAATTGGCCAGGCTACAAAAATCTGAGTGAAAATAAATGTTTCTAACTATTAGAAAACTAAGTTGAAAACAGCTGGTTTGAGGAAAACAGCATTTCTCCAGACTGTGTGGGCGTGGCAGAACATGTTTTGATTGACACATCTCAGATCCCACTTTTGTCAATTGTCAACAACCATATTTGGCGAATGACATTGCCAAATATGGTTACGTTACATCTACAGTATTGAAAGGGACGCTGAGGGATTTCAATGTGGCATGTTAAATTAGTGTTTTAAGTGGCTCCTTTAGAAACAGGGCAGTGTGTGCATGTGAGAGCCTGTGGTGTGAGTGGTCGAGCGAAAGCCTGTAAACGGGTGATACAAGTGTCAGTGAATACATCGGAGTGTACTGAGCAGAGCAGAGAAACAGGTCTTCACCGAGCAGTAAAAGTGGTCAGTTTAGCAGTTATGGTATGGTGTGAGTCACAGTTTTCGGTTAATAAATGCTACTGCTTCTCAAGACCAAGTGCAGCTCCAGTGTTTTGCTAGCTGCTGGTCAAAGTGAAGGGAGTTAACCCCGAAGTTACTTTGGCCCTGGAGGCGAAAAAATCTCCCTAGTGCTCACTGACTAAGGTACAGCTGAAGCAGGAAGGGTATCATGTATCAAGTGACTCCTGACTTTTGATTGTCTTTATCCATATTACGTAATATGGATCAGGGATAACCACGCCCAAATCAAACCAGCCTCAGGAAACTGTGAAAACTAAATTGTCAAAATTTCAAATTCGATAATCTTTAATGCTTTTTATTAAACATGTAAGACCCTAAATTACATATGAAGAACGTTTTGGGTGATTTGGGTTTCTAGAGGCTTTAAAACTGTTAAAACCACAAAGATGTTTTTCTCTTACATTGGTGAGAGTGCTCTTGATCACTCATAAAAAAGAAAGAGCAAAAATAAGAAAATGTTGGGTGCTAATAAAACAAGAACAAGTAGTTCTTAAAAATAACAGAAAAAGTGTCTGCATATAGTTTCTTGCATGAGGCCCGATGAGTATTACATTGTTCTGAGGCTCCTTGTGTCAGCTGCCTCACTGTGATGAGTCTATCGTTCAGTACACTGACTTCCCAGGTCTCTCTAATCTTTTCATTCTCTCTGGCAACATAAATATTGGGGGTCCTGTCTGAAGGTCAGACATAGTATTTGTTTGTGTCTGGCTCTGTGGGTGGTCTGTAACTCGGTTTGGAGGGGTCACAGTGTGTACGTCCAGCAGCATGCACATGCAGAGCTCAAGGTCATGACCTGTGACCTCACAGGAATTCCTCTGAGGCACAACTTTCTCTCTCTAATCCTCCGTTCTTTCTACACACCCTCCATTCACACACACACTCACATACACTGTGAGATGAATACAGACACAGCCGTGTCATCCCTGAGGGGCCGCCATGTCCTCCCTGTCAACATGCCGTTTTATATGTCCATTCCCCCGTCTCTGCTGCGTTGGGAATTCACTGCATCAGCAAAGAGATTTTTTCCATGTAGGAACAGAAAGAGGAGGGAATTAAATGACAGCATCAGCATCTTCTGTTCAAAAGTCAAACACACGTCGTCTTTACATTTAACTGAAGATTTTGAGGAGCAGTGTGAACTATGACTCGTGTCTGTCTGAAGCAAAGGCAAGAGTAGCATGACATTGCTTAAGAGCCAGAAATTCTTATAAGGAGGATACAAAAAAACATGAGACTTTAAAGTACTTTAAAGGTAACTATTTTTTAGATCAATAGTCAGCTTCCAATATGAACATCGACTCAAATCCGCTTGTTTGTCTAATTTAGACTGCTGAAGCTTCGTATTAGCTTCAGAGGTACTTTTGAATCCATGTTTTCAGCAAAGGAGGGGATTTTGTCCCCCATCAGTAGGTGGGTTTCCATTACAGATTTGAGCATAACTTAGGCAATATTTTTGAAATGTCAATAAAACACAATTGCGAGAAGACTGCGTTTCCATTGAGTAATGATATGTGACTTCTCTTGCAATGTTATGGACATGGACAATAAGTTTAAAAAAAGTTTGTCTTCTTGGTAAATGATATTAATCGTGTACAGATGAGAACAAGACTTCCTGTCATTTTCACTGAATCCAACAATAAATTATCTCTAAAAGTAAGTAATTGAAGGTAGATAAGATCGCCAATTAATCATGACTCCATCATTTACTCCAGCTGCTTTGTACTCTATCTTCCTCCATCATTTTTTGGAACTTTATCAGCGTGCAGCTCCATCATCATCATGTTGTAGAAAGGCTTTGAATTACTCTCTGGATGTTTAGAGGAGATGTGCTCTCCCTCCAGATCACTCCTTCAAACTTAATGACAAATACAGAGCTTTTCATCATTTGGGAGTGCCTATAACCAAAGTTTCCTGATCTGCCACAGCTTAGTTTTAGTCAGGTTTAGGTGCAAGAACTACTTGGTGGATTGTGGTTTGAGGTTATTAGGAACCTTGTTAAGGTAGCTTTGTTTTAATGGTTAAAAGGCAGACTGGTCTCACTCCCAGGATATCAAAGTATGGCGCTTAGGCACTGTCCAAGAGGAGGCTGGAGTAAATGATGGAGTCATGATTAATTGGTCTGTATCAATCTAAAAGGTCAGCTTTTTTTCAAACCTACACGGCTCGGTTCAAAATTTTGTTTCAAAACGAAACTCCTCATCTTCTCTCTGACATAATTTTGACGTCAGATGATTTGCAACTACAACACTTTGTTGTGATGTTTGTTCAAACAGAGAGACAGAATTCTCATCTGTCACTGGATTTAAATTATTGCCTCTGACTGCACTGAATGCAGAAAAATAACAAAAAGTGTCCATGTCCTAACCTCTGTCATTAAAAGGAATGTATGTACTTAGATAATTTGTTGGTGGATTCAATGAAAATGACAGGAAGTCTTGCTCTCATCTGTACACAATTAATATCATTTACCAAGAACTTTTTCGAGCTCAAGCAATTCATCTATCGATCAATTTTGAGCTTATGGGGACTGACTGTCCATCTGTGGAGCAACTTTCTCTGCAGCCAGTGCAAGAACGTAACAGTGAAAAATACTTCTAAGATCTTTTAATTAACCCCTTTTCAAAGGCGTATAATTATAGTTATTAGAATCTGATGCGGTGCAGTGTGTTATTTAATCCACAAACACAGTCAGACTTCTGCTCAGTCAAATAGCTGGTCTGATATTAACAGGCGTAGCAGCTGTGACATTATAACTATCTGCTGACGTGTGCGACAAAACGTTGGGAAATTATAGGTTTTGCAGTTGTGTTGAGCTTCTTCTGCTGTCAGGATGTGCAGGGATGTTGCAGCTCTGGAACACAATGTTTCCTCCTCCTTTGTAACTCATCGCGCCCGCCCTTGTGTGCAGAGGACTCAGCCGTCCTGTCATGATCCTGCTAATCCAGGCTGGAAGGTTACACTGATGTGACAGTCAGCCAGCGCACAGTTTATCTGTAATCTCCCTTTTCCATGCTTTGCCACTGTATCCAGTAAATGTTATTTTGGTGTGAATGTCGACTTGGCCTCGGCAATCGTCCACAGACTCCTCTGTTATCATCTGGGCATGCTGATGGTGGATCAGTGGCAGGTATTCAGAGACAGAAAACCACCACAGATATGGAGAGAGAAAGGCTGCAGTCAACATCTATAAGGTGACAGAGCTGACCACTGAAACAACATGACCAACAAAGAAGCAACAGCTTTCAGCCTCCATGCCAGGCTTTAACCCTTTAAGCAAAGTGGGTTGATTTATTTAAAAACGGGCAGAAGGCAAACAACTTCATAAAAACATGGAAAAGTTACAAGCGATTGCCTAAAAAGTAAGCAACAAAAAAAAATTAAAAGCTAAAAAAATACAATCAAATAAAATAATAACAATACACTTAAAAAAAACAAACAAAATGGCTTTTTTTTAATAAATGTGCTGAAAAATATGAATTGTCTATCATATTTTTTTCTGCAACATAATTTGAAGTATAAAATTATTGATATCTGGAAATTATTCCAATTCATATTTTTCTATCATTTTCTAATAATCTTTCCCTTTTGAAACTTTTTTTTTCATGTGAGTGCGTCACCTTTTACTAATTTCTTGCAATTAGCGGGGCATTTCTTTCTAAGTTCATAGTTTTTTCCCCTCCATACAGTTTATGAAAGGTGTGTGATTGCAGCACAAAAAAGCTATATCCATCCAGGTTTCAAAGTGTTAAGTTGTCAACGTGTCGCTTGAGAGAAGTGTGCAAAATGAAGTGCAGTCAAATCAAGATCCACTGTAGCTGTGAGGTTGTTACGTACTTTTTTTGATGGTCCTATGGGAGTTCTGCAGGTTCAAGGTAAATATAGCATCAGAGCATCCAGCATTTGTTCAAAGCTTTTACGAAAATATAGTCTAGTATTTCAGGGATTCTGAGATGATGGTTTTCTCATATCTGAACATGCTGTATTTAATTCTAAAAGATAATTGAGTCACTCTCTCACCAATTTCTATAATGCTTGATAATATGCATACTAGAGGTGTAACAATCCATTGATCTGCATCGATATATTGATTTAATGAGCAACGATCACGTAACATCAGTGCAAAGTGTTAACATCGATCTATATCATCCTGTTTTGGGCGCGCCCTTATTTTGAAAGTCTACGTCACCGTCACACAGTGTCAGGCAGATGAAGGTGAGCAGCCGAGAGAAAGATGATGAGGAAAACGCTGTTTACTCAGGAATAAATCATCAGTGTGGAAATGTTTTGTTTTCGGAGAGACTGCGAGTCAACAGACAGGGTGCGTGATGTGTAAACACGATGTACCTGCGGGGCCACTTCACTGACTTCTTGTTAACATTACTTTAGCTGCTCTGTTTCAACAATGTTGGCTGAAAAAACGTGCATGTGGACTGAAAATCATCCATGCTGTTTTGTCAGGAGATGCCGGGACTAAAAGAAAGAAGAGAAAACACAAATAATAGTGAACTGGTTAAGTTATGAGAAAAGTGAAAGCCTGTTAGCTGCTAAGCTAATTTCTGCAATGTAAAATGCCATAGGTATATGCTAATAACTTTAGCATGTTGTGTATGTGGGGGAAATGTGACCTACAAAAGACAATTGTATTGTCTATGATCCTTGACAGTTACTATTGAGTTAAGTGAAATGATCTTGTTTTTAATCCACGTTTTGAGGATGTTGGGAGAAGTTTGTCTTCAAATCAGACAGCCCTGTAGCCCTTTGTGATATCTGCAGATATTGTATTGTTGTCAAAGGTATCGATATAAAATTGTATCCTGGTGAAACCAGTGATTTACACCGTTAGTGCATACCAAAATCTGTGTAACTTTAAGTTAAGTTTCAGAAACACATGCAGCATGATGTAAAATAGGACTTTATTAGTCCGTCACTAAGGAAATTCACAGCAGCACTTATATGGGTACTGTATGTATGTACTGTACTTGTACATGATAATTGCAATTCACATATGCTGTGTATTGTGGTCTTTTTACCGGAAGAAATATAGAAAAATTATTGGACAGTATGTGGAGAAAATCTTGCACAGTAGGAAATTAGGAAAAAGACCAAATAAAAGAAGAAAGCATCCTTTTATATATATAGTGCATATAAGCTGGACATTGCCTTTTTCCCCATACTTACTAGAAAGAAAACAATACAATCTTGAAGGCGTCTGCAGCACAAGAAAACTGATGTCGATCCAGGTTTCAAAAGGTTTAACAGAATTTCTAGGAGAAGCTACATGCTTTAATTAATTTACTAATTTCAAATTAAGCTAATGCAAATGGAACCCAAAAACCAAATAACACTGGCTCTCAAGAACCTCAGTTTTTAAATCAAAGGAAACTGTGTTAAAGAAACCACTGCGTTAATTCTCATACAGTCTCAACTTTACCTCCCGTCATCACTGACATATACTTATCCTTAAAAACGTTCTGTTTGACAGAAGCATTAATAATAAAGACCAGTGTTAATAACTTACTAACAATGACTGCATTCCTTCAACACAGATTCATTTATTTCACCCCCTTGCTGTGGTTGGCTTAATGTTTTGTCCATTTTCACGTTAAAATTATTAATTATATTCTCACCTCTAAACAAAAATGAAATTGATAACAAAGAGAACTTTTCAAATGCAGCACATAGAGCTCTCTTTGTCCTGACTGCTCTTACTGAAGTCTCACTGAGGTCGGCCTCGTGGTGCTGTACTGCGCTCTAGTGCCATCTGTTGTTATTACATCAGCCCTGACTACAGTTTGTGTCTGTGACAGGCCAACATAAGACAAGCAACACTCTGAACTTTTTGTCAGTCACTTTGGTTATTCCCCTTTAAATACATCATTAATATTTTCTGACTTGGGATTTATTTGTGTGTGTGTGTGGTCTACGCTCTGTGATGGAAACATGCACCGTGATTCCCTCAACCTTTGCTTTTCCTTTGTCTCTCTGCCATGTTAACAATCTGAAACAAATTCAGTACAGTAGAAATCCAGCAAATCCAGAGCAGCCACTCTTTACTGCAGGAGTGTGCTGCAGATCAGAGACAGCGGGGCAATCTGGAAACTATTATGCTGCTTAGCTGTGATGGATCATGTGGAAAGCATGTCCGTTGCTCTGGGTTTTGTCATCATAAACTCAGGCTGCGTGCATGAGAGCTCAGCCAACCTTTCCATAAAAGTTGTACTAATCAGGACTATTGCACAAGCAGCGGGACGCCTTTGTGCTGGAATTTAACTTTTTTTAACCGCCAATCATGATGCCCAGTATCTCCTATTCTCACACGCTCATACCAACACAGCACTGAACTACTAGGAAGCAATATCGCAACACATCATTTAAATATGTCTTATCACTACTGACACTCAAGCATTGTCTGTCCTATATTTCACTTTTTCAGATATATGGTTTTAATACATGTTGGTCATTGATATTTAACTTTAATAACTAAAGTGGCTGTAAACATGTGATCAAATGATGCAGTGATAATCACTGTTCATTATTGTTTCTCCCTCATCAGTGCTAACGTCATTTCAATGCTTTCTAATGTGTTAGCTCCTAATGCTAACTGTTGACAAATGTTTTCACTGAACCAGAAGGCGAATTAAAAATTCGAAAAGTGGGTTTCATTTATTTGAAAACTGCTGGTTAGTCTAAAAAAAGTTCATATTCTTCTTCTTCTTCTTCTTCTTCTTCTTCTTCTTCTTCTTCTGCTTCTTCTTCTTCTTATTATTATTATTATTATTATTATTATTATTATTATCATTATCATTATTATATATTACTTAACTTGTTCTCATCTTCTTTTTTTGGTGTCTTTTTCAGGTCCTCGGCACCCCATCTGAGGACACCTGGCCCGGCGTTAACTCTTTGCCTCACTTCAAACCAGGTGAGACCTTTCATGCCATAATTAGCGTTACAAACAGTGACTACATTCACTCTCTAAACCATCACCAACTTCTTTTACTTAAACTCTAGACCAAATATAAAAAATAAAAAAATAGAACGCAGTGTTGGCTAAATGGTGTGCAAGAAACCCATTTTGATTTTACGAAACACGGCAAATAGCCACTGAATAGTTAGCATGTTGCCTTTTTATACTGAACAGATTATGCTGTATGGTAAAATGTTAGCATGACGCTAGTTTCCAGTTCATAAGAATTGGACAATTTTCCTTTTTTTTTTTTTTTTTTTTTCACGTTGAGTTGTTCATTGCCTTTTTTTCCAAATATTTCCCCAGATTAATATTTCTCCTCTGTCAGAGGTTTAGACACTTGCAAAAGGCCTCCAAACACAGCACAACAATATTAGTGATGATACAGGTGTTAAAGGGTTAAAAGACAGCAGGCTCCATGCTAACATAGACTGTAATAATAACTACGTGGTGGACCAAAGATGGTGCATTTGCCAAAAAAGTTCTCTAGCGTCTGGAAATGAATCAATGAAAGAATGAATTCTTTTATTTTCGTGTCACACCATCCAGTGGCTCACCCCCCATGAGATTATATGAGACCTTTTTAACAAAAGAAACAATAGTCCACAGTACATATTGTGCATATATCATGACATGAAGATAGCTTCTGGTATTGCTGGCCAAAAATCATAATTACAGCTGAACAACAGATACAAAATTATACAAAGAAAATACATATAATATATAATACATTTAAATAAATAATAATAATAATAATAATAGAATAAATACATTGGCAAATAAATTTACATTGTGCACCTAGTGGAACAATGCTTCCTTCCTCATGTCCCAAGCTTTCTCTAAATAAGTTGCTAACTTAAATGTGTCTTTCTCAATCAGCCATGTCAGTCGCTGTGGGTCATCAACAGTTATCAAATCTACTTCAGTCTTTGTATCTGGGTCTACATCTGTGATATGCGGCCCACCTAATATGCGCACTAGTGTTTCTCCCGCTGGTCCTGCCCACAGATTCCATCTTGCATCGTAGACTTTACATTACGATGATGGATTTTTAAATCGCATTTCTTTACCCCGTGAAAATTTGACAAATATAACAACACATGGCTTAAAAAATCATAATACAAAGAGTCATAATGACATTGTTTGCAATTGGAGGTGTCCTGTCAACAGTTAATTATGGTGCTCTATGGGGAAAATGCTTTGTGGGCTGCAGGGGATTTTTTCGCTGCAATACGGCGAGTGGCCACTGGGAACAATTTTGCTGCAAGGGAGAGCAGCTTTTTTGGGGCCCCAGTGTTCACACTTTAGAAAACTCACTTTTTGAGTGAAGCCATTAAATCTACTGTCACTTATTTTGTCTGCTAACATGTTAATATTGTGCACACATAGACCCAATGACATACTGTGTGTTTATATATACTTGGTAGTCAAAACCTGACTGTCAAAATGAGCCAATGGGACAGTCTACCAAAAGCTCACTGTACCCCATTAATGTAGCAGGAGCAGCAGGAGGAGGAGGGGGAGTCGGTGTGGCAGCTCTGCCAGGGCAGCAGTGCCCTCTGGGAGCTCATTAGGGCTTTTTAGAGGGAACATGAATAGAGGGAGCGCAGATTAGTGTTAGCTGATGGAGGGGAAAAAGAGAGTGGAGGAGAGGGTACAGGCGAAGATGGACATAAAGAGGGTTGGAGTGATGGCGCGGGGCAGCAAGGCAACACAAAGCTACGTGACGCAGCCTCCTATCTCCAGTGGCCAATTAGGGACCAACTGGGGTGACTCTCATGGTCACATGCACACACAACACATACAAATGTAATCTCTCATCCTGTGACCATGGCAACGGTTGGCTCCTGTTTGCCTCACACACTATTGAACAGCTGTGTAGCTGTCTGAGCCACAGACACACACACACACACACACCTACACACACGGGCAGCTTTGCCCAAATCTAGCCTCCGAGCATGCATCTGTTCATGTGTCGTCTACAGCTCTGATGCTGTTGTGGCTGCACAGAGTGAGATGTTACCACAGATGATCTGGTAAAACTTCGTGCTCACAGAGCATAATAAAGCTTCAAAATGACTAAAGGATTCAGCTGCCCCACACAAAATAGATTATAACTGTTGAAAGGTAATATTAACCCTTACCACCTGGATCATAATCAGTTTTCTTGTGTACAGACCTCTGAAACCTAGGAAATTTATTTTTATTTCTTTCAAAACTAAAGAAAAAAACATAATGAGCAGCTTGACAAGGAATATCCCACATATTGAAAACAATTAGTAAAAGGTGACAAAGAAATTATTAGACATTATCACAAAAAACAAAAAAATAGAAAAAAAGGTTTTGTGTGTGTTTTTATTTTCAGGTCAATTTCTTGTAATCTTTTGCTAATTTCTTGTTTATTTTTTGGCCCTCTTCCCATGTTTTTGAATGAAATCAAGCGATTTTGCTCTGTTTTAAAGGCTAATCTAAGATATTATTCGTTATATCTATTTGACAAGTTCTTTCAAATATTCCAATATCCATACTGTTATTGTCTCAAAAAAAAAAACATAACACAGCATAACATAACATTACATTACATCCCTGGCTGCACACAGTGAAACTCAGCAGAGTCCTGCGGCTGCAGTGAGCAGCAGATGGCAGTATTGCATCAGTGTGAAAAACTTCCTTGTGACTGAGGAGTGTTTCCTCAGCACTGAGCTCCTCTGAGTTGTCTCTTATCTGCACTCTTTCCCAAAACACAGTGACTGTCTCACTCCTCTGGTTATGATTCATCACATCATCACTATGACTTCTACATGTGGAATATTTGTCTTTTTTTTTTTTTTTTTCCTCACCCAAGATTTGCAGAAACACCTCTTAAAGGGTAAGTTTTGTATTTTTCCCCTGTGCCCTATTTTCCCATGTTTTTGTGTCTAAGTGACTAATGGGAACAGTAATTTTTGAAATTGGTCCAGTATTGAGCGAGAGTGCTGCAGACAGCAACAGTGAAGCAGGCTGCAATGTAACCACTGTGAATTTCAGTCCCCCAGAAGTGCCTGCTGACAGGTTCAGATTATTCTTACAAGTGTCTGACAGCATTATGGGAAGAATAGCAGTTGTTTAACCAGAAACAGCCCCCAAATCACTTTTGCAAAACCTACCAAACTCCATTTCAATAAACAAGCATTTAGCATGAACAGAGGCAGCATATTTCCACATTAAAGTGGGTGAATTAAGGGTTTATTCCAACCACACCAGAGCTGGTGATTGTTGGAACAGTGGAGAGACAAATCAAGAGGCTTTTCTGAATTTATTTTGTTTCTGTTGACCTTAAATGAAGTGTGTTTTACAATGATGAAGTGACTATTTATTTAATGGTTTGAAACTTGGGCAGATAGGCTTGATTGCTTTCATAAACATGGGAAAAAGGCAATGATCAAACTAGGGAGAAAATACCCAGAAATTAGCAATAAGTTAGTAAAAAAAAAAATTCAAAAAAGGGAAAAAAAAACAGACAAGAAAATGATGTCAAAATTAGAACAAAAAAAAAAACCCCCAAACAACTACAAAAAGTGAAAAAATAAATAGTAATAAAAATAAAACAATAAAATGATCTGAAAAACTTCTTCAAAATTATTATTCTGTAAAAATAGTTTTAATTACAGTTATGATAATTATGGATTTACTTTTCTGGACATTTTTCCTTAGCTTTTATGAAAAAATATCTGCACACCAGGAAGCTCCCATTAAAGGATTTAATTGCAATCACAAGTGACATTTCGAGCCAAAATGCTCTTCCTCAGACTCACAAGTCTAAGAAATCAAACCAGTTTTCAAAAGTTCAAAGTTTTAAATATGTGTGAAGGTGCCTGCATGTAACACAAGGCAAATGATGTTGATCTAGTTTTCAAAGAGTTAAACAGAGGCTGGTGTGTTTGACGAGAGCAACTTCAAGGCTGTTTGTGGTAAAACAGAAAGGAACTTACTTTTTTACCAAAAAGGTGTTTTGTCATTAGTGGTCCTTTCAACAATATTGTCAGACACTTAAAATACCAATACAAAGTGCCAAAAACAAGCACTTTTAGTGGATGTGAAATGACAGTGTGAACATGTCCGAATGCTCAGAGTCTGTTAAAGCCGTTTCGCTCAATACTGGACCAATTTCAAAAGTTGTTATTCCTTTTAGTCACTTCAACACACACAAAAAAGAAAAAACGTGGTTCCAAGTTGAAAAATGCTGAACTTTCCCTTTAAGTTTGGATTTCAGACATGACTTTGTGGCTTGACCTCATATTGGAGGCGCCACTTATTTTTCACATTTTTGTGGTTCTGAAAAGGTTCCACAGATACTTCCTCACTAACACTCATATCTTGCTTTGGCTCTCTAATTCTCCTCTACTGTCTTACTGATATATGACAGTAGGTCAGGCTTTAACACTGCATTCTCAGCCAGACCACTTTTATCTGTAAAGTCAATCTTTATCATCGCTATTTGCTGAGGAGGCGAATGGACCATTCAAATATTATGGTTTTGTTTCCTAAGTGAACAAAAACCAGAGTAGAATCCAGCTGGATAACTCAAATGTAATACACACTATTCGAGCAAATGATGTTTATCTATAGCTCAAAGGTCAAAAATGGGAAAACAAAAATGTCATTCATATAGTATTATCTCAGTGGTCTCAAGATTGAGATCTATTTTTAAGAGACCCTTTGTTCACAGATAACCACTCAGAAAGCCATAACAACAAACAGTTTTCATGCATGATAGAAAAAAAACTGATTAAAGAAAAAGAAGGTGAGATGTGAATGTTTCCTGTAACCCCGTTTAGCTGTAAGAAGCATATTACTGAAAACCACTATTTCTAAGCCTTTTGCATCCATTAATAATGCACAGTGCGGCTCCCCTCACTTGGTAAACCATGTGAAACCTGAAAAAATTGGCTTCATAAAAAAAAAAAAAGATAAGAGAAAGGTTATAAGAAATGACAGAAGTGACCCAAAAATTAGCAAGACATTTTTAAAAGTAAAACAAAATTACCTGAAAAATATAAATAAATACATTTTAAAATATGTATTAAAATATTATATTAAATATATAAACACATAAAAATAAAATAAAAAAGAAAGTTTATGACCTGTGAAAAGTGCTTAAAAACATGGAATAATATTTTGACATTATTTTAAATATGTAATTATTCCTAGACATTTTCCCTGGCTTTTTAAAAATATATATATAAAAAAAACATATTAATTTTGGGGGGAAATTTATGGAACATTTCTTTACAAGTTGCTCATTTCCTATTTGCCCACATTTTTGAAAGAACAAGAAAGCACAAGAAAAGTGATGTTACTCCAAGTTTCAAGGGTTAAAACGGATGATCCCTGTGCTTCATGAATCTATCTGCTGTATTAAAGTGCAGTGCATTGTGGTTAACTGAGTAAAGTGGCTGTAAGATTGCTGTAGAGGCAGAGACATACTGTATGGTCAAGTACATACATGATTGTACGGCGGTCTGCAGACTGTCAAGGGAGACACATGATTAGTTTCTTTGCAAAAATCCAATTCTGGTGGTGTTTTGTGTGGGTACAGTAAGTTCAAGGACTTTAGAGGTATTTAATTTTGGAACCTCAGGCATTTAGATATGGACAGGAACCATGCTACTCCACACTGACCCTGGAAATAGCATACAGGTGTTTTCCCAGCATTTAAAACAAGTTTATATTCACAAATAAGGATATAAAATGGCATCAGTGCTTGAAAACATATTGTAATGCAAATTTGAGAAGTCAGCCCAATCCGAGAAATAGATACAAAATCTAAACAAAGCATTATGTGGTGATGAAATACACAAAAGCAATATCGATACAAAGTCAGTTAGGATCTTTTGTTGAAGTGGACAAACAAATGAACTCTTTTAAACCTGAGCAAACTGGCTTGATTTCTTTCAAAAACATAGTAAGAGGGAACTTATCAACTTATCAATCACACATTTACCATCCTTATTACAAAAGAACTGATTAACTGCAATGTCTACAAACATTGACATGACATATAAAACACATCCAACAGAAAGATCTTTTTTAAATAATATTTTATTGAGATTTAATGTATATATCAAAATGCGTACATCAATGTACTATATATTTATGTGTGCGTGTGTGTGTGTGTGTGTGTGTGTGTGTGTGTGTGTGTGTGTGTGTATACACATATCCCCTCATACAGTCACACAAAGAAAATATAATGCACAATGACAGCAATAATAATAATAATAATAATAATAATAATAATAATAATAATAATAATAATAATAAATAATAGTAATAACAATAGTAATAATAAGATTTTATAAATTAACCCAAATACATAAATAATTTATTAGAGGTGTATTATTATTATTATTATTATTATTATTATTATTATTATTATTATTATTATTATAAATAAAGTAGTTAAGTAATATAACTGGATAAACACCAAAGTAATAAAATAAATAAAATGAAATAAAAGGCAGAATCAACACTTTCATGTTATCCTTATGACATCCTTTTCTGTCAGTGATACATGTTTCGTTGGTCAACTCCTTTTTGCACGTTCCAAGTGATGGTGGTTCTACATCTGTCTACAATTTTTAATTAAACTGATTAGTTTAATTCTGTAACCAGAATCTAAATGATCAGAGCCATGTCTGTCATGTTACCAGTTCCTCCTCCTCTCACCTCCACATCTCCCCTCGGTTTATTTCTGGGCTCTGCAGCTGGCAGCCTTCACCTCTGGACGCCAGCAGTGCGGCCAGTTGAGGCCAGCTCTGGCTCTGAGGTGGCTGACTGGACCCCACTGCTGGCTAGCTGGCAGGCTGCTGCAGGCTCAAAGTGAAATGACAGTTGGGTGGCTGGCAAGCAGGATTAGGCTGGCAGTGTGGGAGGTGGACTACCTCACTGGGTGGCTGGCTAGCTTATGTGGTAGCCGGTGGGTTGGCAGCTCAGCCCGACTGTGTGTCCACATGGCAGTTTTGGCTGAGATTTAGAGAAAAGTGCAGAGCCACACACACTCACAGAATAATAAACAGAGCTGAGGAAATATGGAGAGACGGTCTCGCCAAAACTCATCTCAAATTATGACAAGTTATTGTGGTCTGGCTCTGGAGCTGAACTACATAGTTCATGCAGAATTACTCAAGAGCATCTCTAACATGATATGAGCCACTCCTTAATCTGGCAAATTTATATTCACATAATTTACATAACGAAATACAAAGCAACACTCATCGCAAAAAATTTATTAAAATTTTGTTCTTGATATTCACTCTTCTGTGCCGGCTTGTTTCAAATAATGGTCTGGATCTCTGCAGGTGCAATATCTGATTTCCAATATTTAATTTGAAGATGGGATTCGGCTTGACTTGCCAGTGTTTTAGAGTTTAGATTGAAGGTGTTTTGGAATAGTTTAATATGTGTGTAACTTTTGCTCCTCAGAAATATCATATTTACCGTATTTACGAGTTATGACCACATGGACAGCCCTCCAAAGTCATAATTACGAGAGGGAAATTGGGAAATAATGATACCTGAGTTGTTGAGTTGTGATGCAGCAGAAATGGCAGAAAGCATGGAAACAGTGTCAAAAATTAATGGTAAAAAATAATATATATTGTCATTTTGCTCCTAGTAGCTAACATTTACTTTTAGTTGTTGCACATTTTAGTATCTGCATCTATTAGCTGTAGCAAGCAGGCAAACTTAAAGCATGCCAGGTGAGTATACCAACACTGATAACATTATTTTATAACACGAGTCGCCAACTTCACATCATAAATGCAAAAACATGGTGGCAAAAGTCAATGTTGGTCAATGGTAAGGAATTTTATATTAATTCACTCATAGAAAATCGATTTTTGTTCCCATGTAAAGTGTAATATGGTATCGATGTTATCGGCTGTCCATGTGTGACCTAGATTACATATTAAGGTATAATAGATGAAAATACAGAAAAATAGATAAACATATAAATAAACTAGAAACAGCTATCAACCTCTTGTTTAAACACTCTTAGCATTAAAATGCAACCCATCCTCTTAGTAGCTTCCATGTGGTTTCCACTTTACGAACCTTAAAGCAAACGAGCATGTAGAGATCGGAAGAACGTCGTCATGTGACTGCAGCATTTAATGTGATGCCAAGTCTTCATTCAGTCGGTTTGTTGTCTTCTCTTACAGACCGCTTTACAGTGTACAGCGCTAAGAAGCTCAGACAAGCATGGAATAAGTAAGTAAACTCTATCAAAGTTTTGCATCTGTGTGTGTGTGTGTGTGTGTGTGTGTGTGTGTGTGTCTCCGCCATAATCTGTGCATATATAAATACAGTTATGTCACAGAGTGTTGTAGCTGACACACTATAATCCTCGTTCTTGTCTTTAAAGGCAAACCCTCATGGAAAGTGAACACACAGCTCACACTCTCTTTACACTCTTTTTTTTGCACCTCACTTGCTCTTCCTGTAGCATCAGCCTTCCTGCAGCATATGTGTGTGTGATTCTGCTGTGCGACATCAGACACATACAGCAGAAAAAGGTCACAGTGGCACAGTCGGGGCTCCCCTCCAGATGTGTGCCACTGTCTGCCCCTGGCACACATCTGGAGGGGAGAGCACAGAGGGCAAATGGGAGCCTGTCTGGTTTCCACAGGGAATTTGAAAGCCGTACCAGGCAAGAGATTTATGTAAAACTCCAGCTGTCTAATCAGCTGGAATCACAAAGTATAGCCGAGGAGCGATTCCTGCTAACTAAAACCTCATCACACAGGACTCTAATACCTGTGCTCCTCCTGTGATTTATAATAATTACATGGGTCATCTGTGGCCTTAATCCCAACTGTGCCTGTAATCTAGAGAGGAAGAAATGACTGACCATCATGTGCCAAAACTTCCATCTCTCTAATTTGCGTTATTTTATTCCTGAGATTTGGAACATGGCTACATCTCTAAAAACGGGTTCATATGCTGTACACAAGCCAGCAATTTAGCTGGATAACGTTTTTAAGCAACGTAACCATGTTCTGATGTCTTAGTTATTACATTGGTGAGTGCAGTGTTATCATCGATAGCTGGAGCCATGAAAAGAGATGAAGAGATGTAGGAAAATGTTGTTTCCTTTTAAAAACTTGGTGTGATTTATTTCAAAAACATGGGAAAGAGGCAACAGGCAGCTATATAATACATAGCCCCCAAAAAATAGCAGGAAATTGATAGACAATTATAAGAAATTACTTGAAAATAATAATAATAATAATAATAATAATAATAATAATAATAATAATAATAATAATAAAAAAAAAAAATTAACAAGGAAATGACCTAAGAATATGCATGTAATTTATATATTTATTTTCTGTAACATAATTGTAAATATAAAATTATTAGTATTAAAAACTGAGAAAATTGGCTTTGAAATGAAGATGAATGTTTCATGACAGAAAATTACTTATACTTTTACTTATAATTATATAGTTTCAATAAGGTTTCAGTAAAATATAAATTATTATTTATTCGTACTTATTATCTATTTTGGCACTTTTTTCAGGCCATTTCCCTTTTTTGTTTTGGGTTTCTTAAAATTGTATTCTTTTACCTTCCTTTTTTTGTTGTTGTTTATTGCTTATTTTTAGGAAATTTCTCTGTAATTCTTTACTATCTTCTTGTCATTTGTTGTGCCATTCCTTGTTAAGTTGCTTCTTTGCTTGGTTCGACAGTTAATTTGTAAGGGAAATGAAAACAAATTCAAATCCCTTGATCAGTTTTTATTGCTCTATTTTCAAACAACTGGAAACAAAAACAGTTTAACTTTGGATGTTATTCATTATTGTGCAAACAGCTTTTATAGGCATCTATTGGAAGCATTTGATGACAAATGAAAAGCAGAGTAGAATGAGTGAGCGGAGGTGGATTTTACCCTTCCCTCTCTCCCGGTCTGTCCCCTCCCGCTCTCCTGGCCTCACTCCAGTCCAGGAGGAAATAAAAATGTGAAGAAAGAAAGTGAGGTGGAATGTTAATGACCATCACTTCCTCCCCGCTGCCTTTTATCGCGGGCCAGGGAACGATGAATTTGATATGAACTTAGACGCTCACTTTGTCTGTGCCCTGAGAGTTGGCTCACCCTCTGCTGCTCTCCTGTTTCTGCTCTCTGTCAGCCATTTTTCTCTGCGCTGTTTTTCTTCCTCCAGCTGAAAAACTTGGACTGATATGTTTTGAGTAAATGGGTCACAATTTAGGGCTTTTTTAACATAGTTGTGTGCTTTGACAGGTGTAGTAATACAACTATTGATGTTGAATTTGACATATGGTGCTCATTTTTAGGTTTATATTGTCTATTTTGGAGGGCCACTAGTAAAATCTTAACATGCTTAAACCTTTGAAACCTGAGCTAATTGGCCTGATTTCTTTCAAATATATGGAAAGAAGGCAATGAGTGACTTCACAAGAACCTGATGAAAATTAGCAAGGTATTAGTAAAGATTTACAAGTAAATTAACTAAAAATTGGCACACAAAACTGACAACAAAAATGTAAAAAAAAAAAGAAAAAAGAAAATGGCTTGAAATACGTGCTTAAATTGTACGTTATAAATTTTAAATACATAATTATAATCAAACAATTATTTTCTAATAATTATTTTGTAATATTTGTCTCTCCTTTTTAGTCTTTTCTTTCGTTATATTTTTTTTTATTTTTATTTTTAAATTTGTATTTTATTTTATTTCATTTTATTTTATTTATTTTTACAGTTTGTGGGACATTTCTTGCCAAGATGTCCGTTGCCTTTTTAGTCATGTTTTAAAAAAAAAAAAAAAAAAAAAAAAAAAAAAAATCAAACCAATTTAAATGCTTGTGAAAGACCTATGTCGTTCCTGGTTTCGGAGGGTTAACGCTTTCAACCCTGCATTAACATCAGTTTTCTTGTGCTGTGTTCAGATGCATTTCACAAGCATTTCACCTCTCAAAACAAAATAAAAGTGAAAATCTTTCCGTGCACTGGAGGTTTTTTTCATGTGTGGACTTCTAATTAACTCCATCTGTGGGTTTTCTTCATATAAATGCTGTATGAACACGCTTAAGAAGGGCTTCTGGCCTGAAACGTCCGTTTGGCAATAATAAAAAAATGCTATAATCAGAGTGCTATACTGATTTTGACCGCTTTGTTCAGTCGTCACTAAGCAACCCAGACACAATAACAAAATCATGTTTGTGTCAAGACTTGATAAATGTTAAAACTTTGCATATTGAGCATCTGCAAACCAGCATTCCTGAACTCATAGCTATCGACCACTGCTGTATACACAATGTGTCCACTGTGACAGGTGCATGCTAAGGCTTGTTTGCCTGCACTGTTCCAAGTTACGCTCACCCTCATCAACAAATGAGCCAGACGTGGTGAAAGCTCCTCAGAAGATGTCTTCAGACAAAAATCACAAAACAGCTTCTGATTGTTGCTTTGCTTAAACAAAGAGTCCGATCTGCCACTTTGTGCTGTGGCGGGGGGACAGCACAGGCAGGTGGTTTCCTCTGTCCGTCCTCTCTCGGGTCTGCTGTGCAGTTTCCTGATAGAATACCATGAAAAAGCACCGGCCACGCACCACTGCAGAAGGAATGCTTCTCTCCGCTGTGAATGTGCCATCACCTGGAGCTGTTTGATAGTTTTAGGAGATATCATCGATCTCACTGCAGATGTGCGCTTATTCACTCGGCCTGGCTGACAGCAATAGCACGAAGGAATGCACTCCTACAGTACTGTGCGCGTCAACACTCGTGCTCGAACCCAAGTGATTTCACACCTACACACATCCTCCTGTTTGTCCTGCAGAGAAACTACAAAGCAAGGTTTCTGAGATATCCAGACTTTTTACTCCTTTTTCTTTAGCCTCTCCCCACCTATGTGAACATCCATATTGTGCATGTTTTTTGTTAAAATTTTGTACTTTCCAAGTCCAAACTGAGATAACCAGCATGACCTCATTGGGGATTATTTTTTGAGACGAGACAAAGCTCTTCAAAAGTCCACAGGAGACATTACACAATGTTTTCACAGAATGACTAGTGCTTACCCTGACACGCAAACTGATCGTCCATCTGTTTGTCTTTCTACAAACAATTTGTCCAGTGAGTGTTCACATGTATGTAACCACAGGATGGTCTCCATATTGATCAGGCATCGACCTATATTTTTTTTTCAGGGCTGATACAAATACCAATTATTAGTGGTCAATGAGACCGATAACCAATATTTCGAACCGATATACCATTTACAATTAAAATTAAAATCTTTCTGTGAAAATGTAGAATTTGGAATATAACAAACTCCAACATGAAACTGTTTAAATTCCTTAAGCAAATGTTTAATCAAAACTGAAACTTTTATCATCATACACAACAAGTTCCTGGCAACTTTTTTATAAAGTCAAGTGAAAATTTAAATTAAAAATGAATAAATAAAAATAGCCCCTTGTGGTTTGACAAAGTAAAAGTTCCTTCACTGCAGAAGACAGAAGATGAATCATGTCAATTCAGCCTCCTTCTCTTTCCTCAAATGCTGTCATTAGACTAACATTTTTGAAGTGTTTGGTGGAGTACTGAAAAAACTCAAGAAAAAGTACAGTAACTCCAATTAACACAATGGCTCAAGTAGTGCCTAGTAGCTCACCTAGCAGAGCGGGCGCAACATTTACAGAGGCGGTGTTGTCTCTGCATCCGCCGTGGGTTGGACTTTAATCTGCAGCCCTTTGCTGCATGTCATCCCCTCTCTCTCCCCCTTTTGTACTTCAGCAGAAGGGGGCCATGGGATCTAAAAAACAGAGAAATATAGTAAAAAGGTAGCAAGAATTTGAAAAGTACTGGCTGCTGCATCTACATGCGCCGCTGTCGCAATAGCAACAGCATGAAACGCTCAAAGAGTGAACAGCGACTAGTGAGCAGTTTGTGAGAGCCAAACTCACCATTATTCAAGTTTCTGGGTTTTTCTCACCTCAAACTGAAAGTCAAGGTTTTGATGCTCTTGCATTTCAATAAAAAAACCTAACTTAAAAATATTAAACAGCTGCTTAAGACTAAAGATCCGGTATTGGCAGCACTGGCCTTAAAAACCCTTTATGATTAAACCATTAATCAAGGAGGCCTTTCACCATCCGTATAGTTTCACACAAAGACTAGTTTGTCTTTAAACTTTCTTGTGGAGTCACAGAATGTTCCAGCTGTATGAGAAAGAGGCGAGAAGAGGCCCTGATGGACTTCATTAACTTTATCTCTGCCTCTTTACTGAGTGGCGTTGATGAGTTGAACAGAGATTTATCCTTCCTCTGTCTCTCGGCTGATAAGTCGAGCTGAGATCCCCATTGAGAGCCATGGGAGTGGCTGTCAGAGTGCTTGACTAGGGAGCCAACCATGAGAAGCTTGCAGAACATGAGAAGCACTCTGAGTAGTGCGGGCGGCGGGCCGGCGAGCTGTGCTGAATAACATCATGTTTATTTAATGCAGTGGATGCCTAATTACTGACTGAATTTGTTGCTCTTCGTTTATTTTCAATCTTTTCTCCCCCTCGGCGCCACGAGGTAGGGCTGGTTCAGGAGTTCAGTGACTCCCAGTACGAGCACACACTCAGACACACACACACACACACACACACACACACACACACACACGTTTACCCATATAGACTGCTTCCGTCTTAGCTGCTGCTTTAATGAACACTTTTTATTTCTCGCAGTGACCCAGTCACCATGTGTGAAGTAGCTCAAAGCAGAGAGGTGTAAATGTGTGTGTGTTTGTGTGTGTGTGTGTGTGTGTGTGTGTGCATGCGTAAGAAGTGTTTTTCCTCTCGAGTCAGCAAACCTTCAGCATAATTAAGAAGCTTGTTTTTTGTTGTCAGCAGCTCTGTGAATTGGAGGAAAAGTGAGTTTCTTTCTCAGAGGGATGAATGAATGTATGAAAGGTAACTCTGTATTTTTATTGGATGAAGTCAAGGTGAGGGGTTTCTCTGCTCTTAATATGTTGACTGCTCTTTGTTGATGTGTCTCTGTATAGCTTGTACATGCCTGTTTCTGTCTGATAATGTGTGTTGGTGTGTTTTCAGGTTGGGCTATGTGGACCACGCCGAAGAGTTGGCTTCCAGGTTCCTCCAGTGCTTCCCAAAGAACCGGCTGTCAGCCCAGGCAGCGCTGAATCACGAATACTTCAGCAACCTTCCTCCACGGCTCTGTGAGCTGCAGGACAGTACGTAACACAAACACACACATCAATGTCGCTCTTTACACCACCTGTGTGAGCTGCAAATTTGCGAGTCCAGCCTACTCTCATTCAAATAGCGCCGCTTCAACAGTGCTTTCAGCGTACTATCTTGAAGCCAAAAGACACCTTTCACTTCCATATGATACGCCCCTGGACGGTATCAGCTGAGAACACGGCCACAGAACAGGTCATGGTCAGTGTGGAGGCCTAATGCACTGGCGGCATCACTTTAGAATGTGGCTGGACTGAACCTGTTGCAATTGGAATGCTGTAAAATTACAAGCACAAGGGCGCCTTTAGAGTGAGTGGGATGCGCAGTGGATTGGTCCAACAAACCCTTGACTTTCATGCGGGAGTCTGGTGTTCCCTTCCTGCCTGAATGTATTTTTCTACACCTGACCACCCCCTTGTTTCCTAATCCTAACCATCCATGTCAGTATGTGCTGTGTTGACGCCCCGGCGTGGGCTGCCATATGCTTTTGTTGTTCAAACATAACCACGTGCAGCATGATATCACCATGTGCTCATGTTGACATAACGGTAGCAGCATCCTGGAACGTCAACAGTAGATGCAGAAGGATACCTAAAGCGTAATATATAGACAAAGAAGTCCTCTGCAAAGGGACGACATGATGATGAGATGAGAACGTATTGGAGAATCCTATGATGTGAAGGAATAGCCCACCTTGATCTGCCTTACACAGCCTCCAACTGGCTTAAATTGGCATTTTTACCCTAACCCAAACTTATCTCACTCCTCTCGCCTAAACCTAACCAGTGCAACCAATGAAGGCAAGTCATTCCTTCACTGTCCTAAGATTTGCAAATATGCGTCTGTGTTTATACATCGATCTGGACTGATATATTGATTCCCCAGTAGTAGTAGTCCAATATCATCAATGCAAAGTGAAAACATCGACACATATCGTCATAATTAAGATATGTTTCTGTACAAGTAAACTTCCTTGGTAAATATTCAAACAGTGTAAGCGGTTCACTGCCAGGCAGACAATGACAAGCAGCCAAGAAGAAGACAGTGAGAATATTTACTGACATCTTGTCATATCTATCACACGCCCCTTAAGTGAATCGGATCAAAATCGTATGGTATCGTACTTTGAGATATCAGTAAATAACGTATTGTTTTCCGAAGAACTGATAAAATGTCAAATCATGATGGAACTAGTGCTGACAGATCACTGTGTTAGCTGTGAGGAAACCAACAGGAGAGTTTTTATGTCAGTGACCATGGAGGATATCAGTTGAAGAGATATGAAAATAGTAATTCAGTGTTAAGAAAATACTTCCAGAACCACTGGTTCCTCCCATGTTTTTTTGCTCATATTTTGGGAAACAATAGGGACACAAAGTTGTTTATTTGGCACTGACTCCATCTGAGGAAAATGGATACACACACTCTCCATTCTGAGAAGAGCACACCCTCCTCTCTAACCAGGAAATAAAGGCAGCTGGGTTTTGCCAAGAGAGCAGAGGAAACTTCCAGATCCATGTAAATCTGCCAGAGTCCAGAGAAACAGGAGGTTTTTTTATTCTTTCCAAGGCCTTTGCTCTCACTTCTCGCACTGCCAGACACCCACACACTCTCAGTGAAATGAAATTAAAAATGTCACAATCCAATCCACACAGTAAGAGCAACCTCAGGAGCTCTATTGTCTCAATAATTCTGTCATTGTCCGCGGTAATCTGTCTGGGTATTGTCTGCATAAATCCATAATACACATGACAATAGAGTGCACAGTTGGCCATAGAAAACATACCGTTCATTCCCACAGAGAGAACATGAGACATTTACTTGAAGGGTTCATCAGTTTCTCAACCATCTATGATGTGTTTTTGTCATATCTCTTTGGTTTACTAACAGTACTGGCCTGGGTGCTTTAATCCACTGAAACATTGAAACTTTTTTAAAAAACTTGGGAAAAAGGCCATTAGAAAGTTCACAAGAAATGGACAAAAAATTTGCAAGAAATTAGTAAAAAGCTACAAGAAAATTACCAGAAAATCATCCTCATATATCATACAAAACCCCTCAAAAGAAATAAAACGAATGGGGAAAAAAACAATGGGAAAGTTAAAAAATAATAATAATAAGAAGAAGAAAATGGCCTACAAAGAGCAAAAAACAGGGGAAAAAGTAAAAAAAAAAAAAAAAAATTAAAAAATAAAGAATAAAAAAAAAAAAAAAATCTGAATCAGAAAAACTCCCAAACAACCAAAGCAAACAAATGGATCAACTCAATTAGAAAGTTAAAAAAAAACCTACAGAAAGCCAAAAAGGAGAAAAAAAAAAAACAATGGAAAAAATAAAAAAAAATAAAAAATAAATAAAAAAATAAAATAAAATCAGCATACAAAAAAGCCAATTAAACAAAACAAATAAATGGGTAAAAATAAACCACAATAGTAAAATAAAGAAAAGGCCAAAAAATGAAAAATGAAACGAAAAAAAACATAAACAAACAAGCAAACAAAAAAGGACTCAATAACAATTAAACATAATTAATAATAATTATTTTGTTAAATATTTTTAACATATAAAATGATAACTAGAAGCATAGTTTTCTGGATATTTCTCCCTAGCTTTTAAGAAAATAATTTTCTGAATCTACCAATTTCTTGAAATTTGCAGAACATTTCTTTCCAGATTACTGATTGCCTTTATTCCCATATATTCATGAGAAAATCAAACCAGTTTGCTCTGAGGTTAAAGGTTTAAATACTTATGAAAGGCGTCAAGAAAAGTGATGTCGATCCAGGTTTAGAAGGGTTAACTGGTCTGCTCCCATTGACTCCTGTCTCTCCCGGTGCAGGACCGTGATTACCATGCTGCAGTTGTAGTCAAATACTCACAGCTGGAGTAATTAGCCAGTTCTTTATCTCTCGCATTCACTCCTCATTTGCATAATTTTGACACATCCTTCCCCCACAAAACTGCAAGCGGCAAATCCACACTTGTCTTCCACCCAGACACGGAAGAGACTTTGTGTTTATCCACTCCTGTCCTCATTTTTACAAAAGTGTTTTAATTCACTCCCATTCTTCCCTCGGTGGCTCGGCTGCGTCGCCGTGTCACATGTGCGCGCGGAAAAGAGGGGATCAGAGAGAGAGAGAGAGATAAAGGGACAATAGAGAGACAGCGGGTGAGAGAGAGAGCGAGCATGACAAAAATCAAAATGAGCCATCTCTCTCTTCTCTCCCTCTCTTAGTGACCGCCGCTCTCTGATTCTTTTCAGACACGACAACCTGCTGGGCGCTGATAACGGGATTAATAATGCTGAAAAATCCTAATCGGGGGGTATTAAAAATGGAATTCTCCCATTAAAAAATTACCACCGTGTCAGTGGCGGCACACTCAGGTCTGCTGAGCATGCTTTTCACACCGCTAATTAACAACAGCTTAAAGGATTGGTGGTGTATGTAAATGTAGCCTGTCACATAATATGGATATGTCATCTCTGACATGCCTTCATTCAATAACCCCATTCTGCAGGATTAATTGAAATAAAATCTTAGTTTGAAGCTCTGGCAGGAACCTCTGACTCTCACACCCAAAATACATGCACAACAGACTTAATAAAAATCGGCTTCTAGAGAGCATTGAAGATGTGTTTCTGAGGTGTTTTCAGAGCTCTTATTTACAGAGCGCATTGGTGTGCTCTTCCTCTGGGGAAACAGCCAGTCAAGGCGATAGAAAATCAAACTGAGCATGTAGCTGCGGCCAGCAGAGGTCCAGCTGGGCTCGCTGTCCCAACGGCATCCTCATAATAACACAAGCTTTCTCTGCATGAACAAAAACAACCCCAGGTCGCTGCTCGCCGCCTTCTTTTCACAGAGACAGAGAGAGAGAGAGACTGAGAGGAGGAGGATACTGTATGATCCAGAGGAGCAGAGGGAGCTAAAAAACAGAAAAAGAAAAAACAGAGGGAGTCAAAGCAAAAGAGGGACAAAGACAGAAAGAGAGAAACAGAAAGAGTCAATGACGGTCAAGGTAACTATATCAGTTTAAGAGAGCAACACAAGTCAGTAACACTTTCTATGAAAACCACATCTGTAAGGCATTATAATGAATTATAATGCATTCATAATACTGTATGACTGCACTCATTAACACATATAATTTTTACTAATACACAGTTATAAAACATAAATGTGACTTATAATGATTTATAAGTAAAGTGTCTCATAGATGCTTTTGACTAGTTATGCACTAGAGGTTGAATGACGGGGCTTATAATACATTATGAATATTTATACACATCTACAATCAACTGTTGTAAGGACTCATAGTGTGCTATAACAGTTTACGCAGTATAGTAAGTTATCATTGTATGTGTTAAGTAAAGTGAGGTACATATTAATGCATTTGTAATAATTTATGCCTCATCATAATGTTTCATTGTTGATATTACATTAAGTGTAATAATTTCCATGCATTTATATAAGAATCTGTGCTGCATCATGAGTGATTAATAACAACCATACACTAGATTACTTGAAAATATATTTTAAACTCTGAAGTCTGACCCCCTCTCACAACAACTAAAAGCAAAGAGTCAGAAGTCAGAGTTTTTTAGTCACAGAATTAGATTTTGCAAAGCCCGCAAAGTCGTGACTGGTTCCTCATCAATGGAACGTGTCAGTGTGTGCTGTTTAGACCAAATTGTTGCTCTCCACACACTACAGACAAAATTTACACAATTTATCATAAAATGTTGTGTGGGGATCTCTCACACTCGTTAGTGTTGCTGACAGTCATGTCAGTCATGACGGGTCAAGCAAATGTGACGTCGTATGAGAAGAAGGACTTCAACAAACACAGTAACAAGATCAGTTCAATACTATGTCTGTAGAATGCAGGTAAACCGGTAGTTTAAAAAGAACTGTGTGAATGCCTGTTGGACAAACAAAAATGTCAGGCCTTTCTTAGCATTTGGTAAAAGGAAGCCAGTCAAATATCCTGGTTTGTAAAATATGATAGAAATGCGTGGAAGAGCCTAGTGCCAAAGCCACACAGGATTATCATGGGTTATTTCAGGTTATGTGAAGCCCCAGGTTAAGTTTCTGCAGTTTAAAAAGGGATATTATATGACATAACAGGCACTGATGAGAAAACTGGATTTCTTTCTCTCAAACATTTCTCATGGAAGGATCGCACTGCAGATTCCCCGTGCAACCTTCTGTGGGGATAGTTTCTATGTTGTGCAATCATTTTGGTAGTGAGGGCAGAAAAATGTCTCAACTCAAATCACATCCATTAACCCTTTGAAACCTGGAGCGACATTACTTTTCTGGTGCTGATTTCAGACGCCTTCCACAAATCTGCTCTTTTCTTTTACATCTTTTCTTAAAAAAAACTCTAAAGTCTCTTTGCATTAAAATAAAATGACATAAAATAAAAGGCAATGAAAAATTGCAAAAACAATTAGTACATTTAGAAAATTACTTTCAAAAAGCTAGGGAAAAACTATATTTATATTTATTTAATATAAAATTTAAAAAAATAATTTATCAAAAATTACATATTTAAAATTATTTTACAGGATTGTTTTCCAGGTCATTTTCTATTTTTCTCTTTTTAAATGTATTTATTGATTTATTTATGATTTCTTGCTATTCTATGCATTCTCAAATTTGTAACGAAATAAAGCCTATTTGCTTGGGTTTCAAAGTGTTAATCATCTCCTGCCTCAGGGCCTGTCCTGATCTAATGTTCCAAAATCAAAAACTAATGAGCAATGTTAAAATGTTACATGTCGCAACTTAAAAAAGCTTTAAAAATGCTTCTCCTTGTGACAAAATAAGGAGATAAAATATTTAAACCCTAAAAAAAAGCCTGCAAATAAATATTCAAATATTCACTTTTTAATAACCATCTCTATCTTTAAAAGCTCACTGGGAAATGTTCTCCCTCCTGTCAGCCTACATCCCTCTAATCTGCGTGCGTCTTCTCCCCCTGCAGTGTCTTCTATCTTCACCGTACCAAATGTCAAGCTGCAGACAGAGAGCGGGGACAGCATACAGGTGTGCGCACGAAGGAACAGTCATGGAAAAGCATCCTCTGGCAGCAAACACTGACCTGAGGCAGCATCCTGCACATGATTGCCTGACAGGTACGTGCTCATTACCATGCAGGAGGCACATACAAACAGTGCAGCAGCAGCATACAGTTCCACACACTCACAAGCAGAACATGAATCACACACTCAGACATATTCAGAGGGTAAAACTTTAATGATATTAATGGGAAAACTGGCGCAATGGAACATGGGTACTACTTTTCTGTGGTCTTGTATCTGAAAATGTCAGGCAATTTTAGTAAAAGTGTGGCAACGACTGACTCATGCTTTAACTACATTTTTATTTAATGGTTTTATTTTATATATCATTTATACGATAAACAGCCTAACCTCAGAAAAGTAGTATATGCTAAGTGTGCTTTGCATCACAGTGATCCAAATTTTGACCTTGCAAATAGAAGAAGAATGTGTTTGTCACTTCAGGGCTGAAAGCATGCAAACAAGATTTTATGTTGTGTGGATCAGCCTGCATTCAGCTGCTTTAACCATTTAGGGATTTTTAAAAAATGTGTGAACGAAATAGAGAAAAATAATGCATATTTGACACAGGAATTCAGTGCTTCTGATGTTCAAACAGTTTAAACTGGGGGTGTATTGTTGGCTTGAGAGTTAGGGGGACACAAGAATGTAGCAGGTCTGGGGGTCCTCCCCTAGAGGGCATTAAAGGGGTTTTGAGAAGAGGTCCTCTTTCCCTGCCTCAGTGTTGATAACAAATGCCACCAGTTAGATATCCTAGAGGTCCAATTTGTCCTTTTATAAAAACTTTTCAACACCCAAAGGGAAGAGCAGATGACAAGTCAAAGTCCAGGAGTCCATTAAAAAATAATAATATATTATATATATATATAAATCCAAATCACAAGATTTTCTGAAAAATTATGAGATAGTATATATTATGAGATACTCTACTAAAAGTATTGAATAATCTTGGCTTGTAAAGTGAAAGTGAAAAGTGTGTAGGATTTAGTGGCATGTAGTGGTGAGGTTGCAGATTGCAACCAACTGAAACTTGTATTTGCAAAGTAATAAGGAGAATTTAAAAAAAAAATAATGTGAAAATGCAAATGCTCTTTTCTAGAGTAAGCGTTTTGTTTGTCCATTCTGAGCTACTGTGGAAACAACATGGTGCACTCTGTGGAAGAGGACCCACTCAGTATGTTGGTAAAAAAACAGCTTATTCTAAGGTAACAAAAATACAGTTTTTATTGACACTAAAGAAAACAAAGTCATGAATATTATAGTCAATGTCTGTCAATATATCTCTATAACTGCTATATACTGGACCTTTAATTAAGTTATTGAAAATTTGAAATTGATTTTTTAGCAATATTTAACAAAAAAAAACAACAAAACAACTTCCCAATTATATAAAATTCAAACCTTGAAAATGTCTCTTTTCCCTTACGAAAGTACCAAAATCTCTTAACAGTCAAATTAGTATTGAAATGAGAAAACAAACCATGTTTCAAAACACATTTGTGTTGTCCAACAGACTCAGACTGGACAGATTTGATCATTAGCTGTGGAGCTCATCAAGTAGTCCCACTGACAGCTCTCTGAGCGTTTATCTGTGTCCCGCCAACACTGACGCCATGAGATCTGTGCTGTGTGCACTGAAGCAGAGAATGCAGTAATAGATGGAGGAATGGCTTTGAGTGGGTGAGGAGGGTGTCCCATTCTTTAGAGACCGGGGTCTCATTCACTCCTCAGATAAAGCTGCACTATTTGCATGTAATAAGAGGTGCAGAGGCCAGCCATGGGGATAATGGTCGGCCTAATGATGGACTCTGGATTGTGAGGTCCAGCACAGGGCTGCAACACCGCGCTGTGGACCAGATTATATCTATAATTACTGACAGGTGCAAAAACACACCAGTCACAGCAACTCTGCAGCGTGTAATCGTTAACTTTGAGCGGATTTTTATCTCTTGATGTTTACTCTGCAAAGTCTTTTTAAACATGTAGGAGATGAAGGCTGAAAACTCTGTATTTACTCTTTCAGTGAATATGTTCAAGTGTTTATCCTCATCTGGAGGCTGATGGTGTTTCGGTGTGTGTGTGTGTGTGTGTGTGTGTGTGTGTGTGTGTGTGCGCGCGCATGTGTGGAGGGTGGAAGTCACCCCACTGAGAGAGCTGTGTCCTCTCAGCTGCTGCATTTACATTAAAATCAGCCTCTTTGTCCAGGCGCGGCCTAAAGCCTGACAGGCTGGGAGAGCTTCACTGATAGCAGCCTAATCCCTGTGCACACATTCACATTAATACACTGACAAATTACAACAACACATGCACACAGCCATTCACGCCTTCCCACAAACATAACTCACGCACATATTTGAACTGGATTTCCCACCAAGTATTTACATTTATAATGTGTTAGGGAATCTAAATGGGGAAAAAAAGAAATAAAAACAAGTAAAAAGTAAAGAGTATGCACAATATTTGATATAATATTTCTTAAAACAGTTAGAAATAGTTATAGCAGTGTAAATAGCAATAGGAGCATATAAATTTGACACAGCAGCCTGAGTTATGACATCAATAGTTTAAAGTTTCTTCGTGGCTTTTGAGATGCTGCTCTGGTCATAGTCTCTGAGTTGGTTGTGTTCATGAGCTTTGAGGTCGTAAAGTTGGAACAACATGGAAGCTGCAAAGAAGATGGGCTGCATTTTAATGCTAAAAATGTTTTAACATGAGATTGATGGCTTTTCCAATTTATATTTGTATATATTATTTTATTTTTTATATATGATATTTTTATGTGTTTTTTAAATTTAATCTAGGTCACTTTACATGGACAAGTCTTGTCGAATTTTTTTGTCACCTTTTAGGAGTTCTTGCAATTTGTGGGACATTTCTTGCCAAGTTGTTAATTGCCTTCTTACGCCATGTTTTTGAAGGAAATCAAACAGTTTGCTCTGGTTTCAAAGGGTCAAATAGCTTGTGAAAGGCATCTGAACGCAGCTCAGAAAAACTGATGTCGATCCAGGTTTCTAGGGGTTAACCATAAGAATTTTAAATCACCTGCCAGCCATCAGGAAGTATTTTCCTCAGTTTTTCTGTCATACTTCTTCTATATCATAGTGCATGGGTAATATAATAATGAGCACATTGTGTGGAGAGAAATCATATATATTATTTAATGTAACATTCTACTGAATGTGTATGAGGCTTTTCTTTAAAGCAGTGCTTTTGTGGTTTAGTAAAATCAGAGGTAAAAGAGGTGAGGAGAGGGGAAACGAAGGGAGGGAAGAAAAGGAAAGATGGAAGCGGAGGCTTGCGGGAGCAGGGGCAGGGTTTCTTTTTGTCGAGGCAGCGTTGTATTATTTATAGGAGGTGGTGGAGGCAGGCCGCTTCAGACGGAGGACTGCAAAGAAGGCGAGCAGCCCCTTTCTCTTTTGTGGGTCTATTCCCAGTGGGCAGGCTTTGTGCTGGCTGGATGGCTGCCTTTGAGGAAACCCGGGCAGCTATTGAGCCGAGAGTGAAGGCCGGGCCTGACTCGTCCGCACTGAGACACAGCAACAACTACAGCACCACAATGTCTGTCAGCGCAGCGGCCAGAGAGGAAAAGAAAAGGACGCAGAGAGACTGACAGAGGATGGGGGACATAGTGGGAGTGTTTGATTTTGGCAGGGAGGGAAGAGAGAAAAAAAGGAGTGTTTTTTTGGTGAGAAAATAGAAAGGCAGAAAGAGATAGAGGGAGTGGATTGGAAAAAAAGAAGGCAGGGGTGGAAAAGAGAAGAAAGGGGAAAGGGAAAAAAGGCAGGTCTCCTTTACAGTATTGCACTGCATTGATCTATGTTTATTCATGATTCTGCATTATTCACAAGATTAGCTGATGCAACTCAGTGCTGAGGGTAGGCAACGTACCCCCCCACCATCAATCCACTCAGTGACCACGAGGTTCAACTCCGAGTCCCAACAACAAGTGGGAGACAGCTGCCCTGTCTCTGAGCTCCGGCGCACTTCACTGCTACTCGAGGCGAGAGTGTGTGAAGAATTGGACGCAGTGTGCTCACAGTCAGAATACATAACAAAGCATAAAACATTGATTCAATCAGGGAGCAAAAAGCAACATGAAAGAGGGAAAATCAACAGCTCGTTGCCTCAATCCAAACAACAACTTAGCCGGTTGTGTTTTGAAAGCAAAACTTCAGAGGCTCAAAGGCATTGTTACACATCTATACTAAGATATAATATTTGGATGCCTGTGTCATGCACTCCTCCCTGGTGTCATTCTTTTTTGGAATCTAATGTTAGATTCAGCATATTTAAAATTTTTGAGCTCTTAAAGCTGCAGTTATCCATACAAAGAAGTAAGTGACTATGTTATGCTAAATAATAAATTTTGTTAATGATAATGAACCTGAATCAAGAAAAATGTGTTTAAAAATTATTTTAAATTAACAAATAAATAAGTAAATAAATAAATAAAAAAAATATTCCTTGTAATTTTTACCTTTAAAGCTATACCTAGTAACTTTTGTAAAAAATAACTTTTTTTGACATATTTTCTGAAACTGTCACTAAATCCTGACACCTTAACAACAACATCCAATCAGAGCAGAGGAGGAACAAAAAAAAAACAAAAAAAACATGGTCTTCTACCTCCTCCTGGTACCTGACCAGAGTAGGACCCGGTCTAACTCTGATCCAGTCTTGAGTCTTGATAATTACACACTGATTGGACCTGTCAAGACCTCTACGACTAAGTACTAAATAATATGTGGAACCTTGCCATTATTCCCCAAGTCTCAAGGAGAGACATTTATGTCTCAAGCTGTTTAAGGTAACATTTATGAAAATAACTTTTTGTCATTTTTGATGAAACTGTCACTATATCCTGACAGTAGTACATGAGACAGATAATCTGAGGACAAGATCAAGTCTGCCTGCCTTCTCTTAGTGCTTCTAATGGCATTTGCAACAACCAATCAGAGCAAAGAGGTGTGTCTAATGCAGCTGTCAATTGTGTCAATCACAGCTCCTGAACTGTCAAACTAGGCAGCGCTGATCAAAAATGAATCAAGATTTTGTTGCTGCGTTGCCTACTTCTCATCTCAAATGTATTCAGAAACATATTTTGGTGTGCTGTTTAGCTGTGAAATTAGAATGTTTGTGACCAAGATGCCATGTTTTTAAAAAAGTCGAGCTTAAACCAAGCACCAAGCATTTTCATTTTCTGAAAAAAAAAAAAAAAAAAAAATGTTGTGAGAAATAGGCAAAGCAGTAACAGAATCTTGATTCATCTTTTATCTCACCTCAAATGTTTTGAGAAACAATATGTTAGTATACTGTTTAGCTGTAAAATGAGAAAGTTTGTGACCCAGCCAGTAGGGGGTGCTTGGTTTTGGTTCTGTTTTTAACATCACGACCCTGTCACAGTAGTTCTCAATACACAGCTAAACATACACAAAATTATGTTTCTCAAAACATTTGAGGTGGGAAATAGGCAATGCAGTATCAAAGTCTTGATTCATATTTGATCTCACCAAAGATGTTTTTAGAAATGATATTTTAGTGTACAGTTTAGCTTTACAATGGCAAAGTTTGTGACCCGGTCACTAGGCGGTGCTTGGTTTTGGTTAGACTATTTAAAACATGGTGAACCCATCACAAAAGTTCTCATTTTATAGTTTAATAGTACACTAAAAATGTTTTTGAACATATTTTAGACTATAGGAAATGCAGTAACAGAATCTTGATTCATATTTGATCAGCGCTGCCTAGTTTGACAATTTGACCGCAGATCATGAGCAGCGATTGATTGGCAGCTGCGTTACATGTTATTACGCAGGCGTGGTGGAAGCAGAGAAACATGATTTATGTATCTGTCTCATGTACTACTGCCAGGATGTAGTGACACACAACAAATTTGCTTGATTCTTCACAAAAACAGGCACTGAGTAACTGAAAGAGAAAATCTACAAAAAATCCTGTAATTAGCAAGAAAAGTAAAAGAACAAAATCAGGAAATGAGCTGGAAGAAAGTGACAAAATGAATTTTTTTTTTTTTCTGTAGCCTATTTTTGTATTATTATTATTATTATTATTTCTTGTATTTTTCCCTAGTTCTTTTACATTTATTTGATCTCTAAAAGCTCATATTTAGGTCATTTTTTAACCACCTTTCACCAATTTGCAGGACATTCCATGCCAAGTTGTTGATTGCTTTTTTCCAATGTTTTTGAAAGAAAAAAAGCCAACCAGCTAACTCAGCATTGAAAGGTTTAAAAGTTTGTTAGAGTCTTTAAGCAGCCTAATGAAATTGATGTCGATCCAGTTTTTAAAGGGTTAAGAATCTATGACAGAAAGTTATTTTGTAGCTTTTAATGTTAAAAAGAATGATGGGTTTTTGCATTTTTTTCCTAAATAATCTGCATTCCTCATGAACATTCACCATCTTTCATTTCCTCAAATCCAATCACAATGATTTTTTTTTTTTTTTTTTGCACCAGCAGCTGATGTCGTGGTTTTGAGCGCGGCTCCGTGTGCTGGTCTCATGGCCGGGCTTCACACAAAGCGGCAGCCTTTTCTACAGTGTGTCTGTGCAGTCAGCCATCACAGGTCGGCGACAGGACACTCTGGCCCTCAAGCATCACTGTGTCACTTTGAAGATAACAGCTGCAGGCAAAGCTTCCACTGTAGTGTCCGCAATGTAGAGGTGCCAGCTATTTATCTAACCATGCACACACACACACACACACACACACACACACACACACACACACACTTACTTACTCGCCTACGGAATCATCCTAGTGACCATGCTACAATTTTAGGGGATAAAATGCAGGGAAGCTTCATAGCCGTGCGGGCATTTCTCTTGAAAGTAAAAGCACTATTCGTCCCCCGGTGCGTCTCTACCCCGGTGTCTTTCTACTTAAGCCATCAGTGTCCAAAACGTACAAAGTGAACAGGACAGAAGAGAATATTTTTGGGCTCTGTAGCAGGAAGAAATAGATTTGTGCGGTCCACAAAACGACCTGTCAGAAAGTTTTTCTAGGTAGAGGACAAAGTGATTTAAAGTATATCCCTGCTGCGAGCCGGAGGGGGGGGAAATAGGAGGTGGAGGGGAAGGAAGGATAACCGCAGGCATAGCCTTGAGAAATGGAGAGCCTTCAGTCAAATCAGCTGCTTTCACTCTCCCACTACCTCTTATAACTTTACAGATTCTGTGCCTGCCAGTAATGTGGGCTTTCATTTCATCTTATCCTCACGGAAAAGCATTGTGAAGGCGCTAAATGTTAACTGCAGCTACACAGAATTTGTATGCAGCGCCTCTCCGCCCCTGTTTACCTCATTTACCATCTCTTTTATGGAATTGATGTTTGCACTGCAGGCTCTCATTAAAGCCAGCGCGTGAAATGTGAACGTGCACGGAGGAGCTTCTGTGTTACAGTGAAAATATTTTGATACGAAGAGATATTTATGTCGTATGTGCATCTTTTAACATTAACGTCTCGCAGGCTGCGTGGAGTCGAGATTAAAATGCGCTGCAAGGCGCCACGCTTTTCATCTTTACTTCTTATCATTCCCTCTTCGCTCCTTTCCCAAATCATCATGCAGTATCTCTGTCATTTGCCAACACTAACTATACTCCTGCAGTCCTGAGCATGATATCAGTTTGCTGACGTGTAGCTTATTAAAAAAATCACTTGTGGTTTTCTTTAACCCTTTTGAAACCTGGATCGACGTCAGTTTTTCTTATACTGCATTCATATACTTTTCACAAGTATTAACACCTTTAAAACCTGAGTAAATAGGTTAAAATCTCTTTATGAACATGGGACAAAAGGCAATGAGGAAATTATAAGAAATTAGTAAAAGGTGACAATAAAATAGCCCAAAAATTAATGTTTAAAACCAAGAGAGAGAGAATCATTAAATAAATGTCAAATAACTATGAAAAAATATCAAGAAAACTCTAATAATAATAGTAATAATAATAATTGTTGTTGTTGTTGAGAGAGAGATTTGGAAAATTGTTAAAAAAAAACAAACATAATATGTGTAATTATGATACATTATATATTCGAAATATGTGACAGTATATCAATTTTTTTAGCACTTTCTTTGGGTCATTTCCTTGTTTGTTTTTGTTTTAACTTAACTTTTTTTTACGACAATTTTCAGGTAATTTTCTTGTAACTTTTCACTTATTTGTTACTAATACTCATTTCCTTCCTTTCATGTTTTTGAAAGAAATCAAGATGATTTTCACAGGTTTCAGAGGGTTAAGCTGAGTTCACTGGACTGAATATCAGGTAGTGCAGTGTCTTCATGAGTTATGTTCTTATTGGATGGATTTCACAGCTTACAATTTGCATCTAGTGCCGATGCTCAGAACAAATGCAGGTGAGATTGTAGAGTAACGAGAGGTGAAGTCAGGGTGGTGGATGAGTGTCAGACCTTCATGCAGGAGACCACAGTTTGCATCCTAAATTGTGATTAATCATAGAATTTCAACAATTAATTGCAATTAATCCCATATTTTAGGGTAAAGGTAAAGCCATTCTTACCAAATTGTTTTGGTTAGGAATCAAATGACAGCAAAAAACTGCATGGGACTAACATAAAGTGTGCATGCCTGTAGAGTGGAGACTCATGGGTACTCACAGAACCCATTTTCATTCAGATACCTTGAAGCCAGAGGTCAAGGGACCGCTGTGAAATAATTCTGAAAAACGCTTGTGTTGACAGAGATACTTTTCTTTTTAAAACACTGTTTTCAGCTGAGAACATTTAGTGTGGCCTTGGTCAGACTGACTACGGTGAAAGAAACATCGTGATAGCGTTGACATTTGTATTTCACCAGCACAGAAAGTATCACTCCTTCTTTTTCCCTCTCTCTCTCTCTGCACGGGGATGATTGACGGGCGAGAGGATTGGATGTGATGAAGCGTGCTCTATCAGACGGTCAGGAGAGAGGCAGAGTCAGGCAGGACAGAGAGACAGAGAGAAGAAAAGAACGAGTGATGGGGAGGTATAGGAGGAGGAGGACGGTTGCGGTCAGCTCCCGGCTCCCTCTGGGTGCACACTTAACAAACTTCTCCCACTTGTTATCAAGTGTGAGGGTGAGAGGGGGAGAGAGAAGATGAGAAGACAAAGCCGGGAATGGAGGAGGGGAGAGGGAGTTAGGAGGCAAAGAAACCAGACAAAGGAGGAGGAATGAAGACAAAATGGAAAGTAGATGGGGTAGAAAAGAGGAGAGAAGAGGAGGAGGAAGGTGGTGGGAGGAGTCTTCTAGGAGGTGCAGGAACTGATTTTGTGTATAATTTTGTTGATCAGTGGAGGCAGCAAATGCCATCAGGCTGACATGGAGGAGGAGATCTGACTCCCATTATCATAAGCTCCCCTCTACTCACAATAATACTCTCCTTTTTTTCTTTCATCCATCCATCCACAAGTTCGTCATGGTAACATTCGCAGGATTAATGATTTAAAACTGAGAAACTGATCAAGGAGGAATAGAAAAAAGGCAGTAGTTAGGTAGATTCTTCAAAAAAGCTGTAAACAAATCCCAACAATGGATGGAGAGGATGTTTTCCAGCGACGCATCCGAAGCGCCGTGCCGTTTTCCCTCCATCTCCCAGTTTTTTCCCCCCTCTCCTCCTCTTTTCTACCATATGGCTCTCCCTAATGAGCATTGCACATGTACCTCCTTCCTTTTTTGCTCCTCCAAAAAGAAAAGAAAAACCTATTCCTTCGTATGTGGTGCAGCCAACAGCTCCTCTTACAGCCGCAGATCTGGAGCTCCTCGTCTCAACTGAGTGAATCAGTGTCAAATAAAGTATGCTAATGAGTTTAACTTTGTCAGTCGCAGATTAAAAGCACGGTGGGATAATGAGTGGAGCTCAGATGGGTGTAGAGAGGGACGCTTCAGCCGTTTCTGCAAGGGCTGAATGTATGGTGCTTTCTCCTCTCCATCATAGCATCTACCTGGGATTGCAGTGGCACATTTAGAGTGAAAAGCCTCGATTTTCTAATCAATATTTAGTCAGTTTGCTTACTTACATAACTGCAGTGATAGTAGTTCACAGAAGGGAAGTCAAAGTACCATCACCTCACTAAAATGTCAAACTGTTCTTGGCCTACTGATAGCCTATTTGTGTCTACATTCAGGAAAAAACTGAAAATGGCTGCTCTCTGTTCACAGAACTTGTTATTATTGTCTGCACATGGGTTTGTATGGACTCTGGAAAAAGAACCTTATGTGGAATTTTCTACAAGGTACAAGGTAGATTTATTAGTCATTTTTGACATAGTTTGTCCTTGATCCTGCTCCATCTTTGGAGTTGAAGGATGAGTTTATTAAAATCAGCAGCTACTATGGATATTCCATCCGGTTGCTTGCGTGTTTTGCTGCTGATGGCATCATACAGTTCCTGAGTCTTGTGTCCAGTCAGCTCTGAACAAGATCCGCCCATCCAGTGCAACAGCTTAATCCAGGATGTTAGGGGTTAACCATGTCTCTATAAAGATGTGCGCAGAGCAGTCTCTGATTTCCTGATTTCTGCAGAAAGACTTAAAGGTGCACCCTTTGGTTCCTCTTGGTTGTTAAAAAGCAGCGTTGCAGATTGTTTGTACGTCATCTTCTACATGCTAATATCAGTGTGTATCTGAGCTGGTCTTTTAGTTGTCTTGTTTTTATGGTTTACTTATCATGTATGTTAACAAGCTTTTTAGTCCTCCCTTGTGGTAACTTTATTTTGTGTTCTTTTTGTGTTTTATATTGGTTGTTTTGTAAGGTGCATATTTAGATTCTGTGTTGGACAGGACACGCGTAAATAAGAATTTTTCAGTCTCAAGGTGTTTTTGTGGTTAAATAAAGGTTAAATAAACAAATAAAATAATATAAAAGAAAAAAAAATATACTCACTTCAGCTTTCAGCTGTTAGGGGCAAGCAGTGGAACATACAGTAAGAGAAACCCGATTGCTAAATAAATGTTGGCCTTGTAAATTTCTGCAAACCACAGGTATGTAACATTTGTACATTATGCAGCAGATATGTTGAAACTTTACGTTTCTTTATGTTGCAGAAATGATGTGGTTAACACGTGGTTACGTTTAGACTTTGTTATGGTTGGAATACCACTAAAAAACAACAGTTTTTGTTGTTTGTTGGTCTTAAACAATGGTTTGTATCCACTTCTCATCATTTTTCCCCAGCTCTCTCTTTGTTTCCCTTTTGTTTCTGTGCATTTAAGAAGTACTTTCCTGAAGCCCCAAGATAAGCACAGTTGGTTTCTTATGGGTTTGCTTGTTTTTTTCAAGCTGAAATGTTTTTTAATCATGCTGAAATGTTTTTTAATCACATGAACATTTCTTCGCTTTGGTTTGCACAGCTCCTGACTGCATGCAGTTTAACATTATTGTTTTACCAGCATCAGCAGGCAATTGTTTCCAATGGAAAATCTCAGATAAAGCCACTGTGCACTGTGGTGCAGAAAGGTAGCGTACAAAGACAAAGTTAGAAAGGAGCCGATGAACATAGCAGACCATTTAGCAGCTACAGTAGAGATGGTGGAGACCAAAACCAAGATAAAAGAAGCGTAAAGGTTTGTCATGTGGCGAGAAACGACTCTAAATGAACGCTAATGTTGCTCTGGGTCTGCTTGATGTGTGAGGTCACTTTCACCAAAAACAGCCTTAAATGTCAATATTGTGTTTTCAAATAATCCCCCTGCTCCCATGTGGCTAAAAAAAAAAAAAAACAAAATACACATTTAGAAAAATAAAGCATAGATCTTTTAACTCAACTTTTGGGTGTTTTAAGAGCTAGTGGTCCAACATAGACATTCACTGTAAATAGATGAGATAATCACATTTTAGGTTAGGTTAGGTAGGTTTTTTTTTTTATTATTTTTACAACAGTTGGAATGTAAAAATAAAGAGGATATAAAGTCTGTATCTGTATTAAAAATTTTATCAATACATTTTAAAATTTTTACCTTCTCTCCACAAAAATTTAATGTTTCCCTGTATTTTTTTTTTTATATTGAATTTAATTTGATTCATACGGAAGCCCTAAGCGGACGTTTTTTTTTTTTTTTTTTTTTTTTACAAGCCGCTTTCTCGATATAACGAGATATTATCTCGTTATAACAAGATATTATCTCGTTATCGAGAAAACAAGATTTGTTTTCCCGAGATATTATCTCGTTATCTCGAGAAAATGGAGTTTGTTTTCCCGAGATATTATCGTTATCTCGAGAAAACGAACTTTGTTTTTTTTTTTTTTTTTTTTTTAACTTTTATTGAATGAACGTCAGAAGAAGAAGAAGTGGCGGGTGGATGTGTGATGCAGGTGCAGTGCCAGCGTGGACAAATGCGTGCAGGTTCTCACCCTGCACGTACCAAAAAGCACCGGAGCAACCGTATAATATAATCTAGTTATGATTACTGATGAATTTGGGTGATGTGTGTTTCTGTAATAATCATCTTACCTTGCGCATTTGCAAGGTAAGATTCATGTCAGAGAAGAAGATGTGGCGGGTGGATGATGTGACAGCAGGTGCCGTGCGGTGTTCAGCGCGGACAAATGCGCAAGGTAAGATGATTATTACAGGAACACATCACCCAAATTCATCAGTAATCATAACTAGATTATTATACTGTTGCTCTGGTGCTTTTTGGTACGTGCAGGGGCGAGAACCTGCATGCATTTGTCCGCGCTGAACACCGCACGGCACCTGCTGTCACATCATCCACCCGCCACTTCTTCTTCTGACATTCATTCAATAAAGTTTAAAAAAACAAACCCAAAAAACAAAGTTCGTTTTCTCGAGATAACGACTTAATATCTCGGGAAAACAAAGTTCGTTTTCTCTAACGAGATAATATCTCGGGAAAACAAACTCCGTTTTCTCGAGATAACGAGATAATATCTTGTTATATAACGAGATAATATCTCGTTATATCGAGAAAACGGTGTAAAAAAAAAAAAAAAAAAAACACGTCCGCTTAGGGCTTCCGTAGATTCAACATTAAAGACTAATTTTAAAAATAATCTATGATTTCCCATTATATGACTTTACATATTTACATATAACATTTCATGGCTAATATCTTCATTAAAAGTAATATACTATATTTGTATGGCATTAACACATTAACACAAGTTTTTGTAAAGAACTTGCATATCAGCTTTAGACTGCCCATGACTGTTTTTGTACATTTGCAACGCCACTTGTGAGAAGGATTTATGGAGGCAAATAACTAAAATCTACCACAGGAGTAGTTTCATTATCAAAGTTTAGAACTTAATTTAGAGAAATTAAACTTGTGCTCTTTAACCTCCTCTTGTTTTTTTCATTTTCTAATTCTTATTTTTGTTCACTAAAATTTAAATTTAAATGTTGGTGACTTCACACTTTGATGGCTGCTGTGCAGTGGAGAGACGCAAGCAAACACACACAGTTGTAAAGATGAGCAGACTTATAAACTTTCAGAGCTTCTAGATAATCCTTCATCCAAAAACATCTAGTTGTACCCGGAGAAAAAACGGCCCCACCTCTTCCTGCCATGTATGGCAACCGCATACAGTGTACAAGAATGTGATTTTCCCCCCAGAACCCACTGATTCTGTATATACCATAGCAGCACATATTTCTCCATAAAAATCAGATTGAGAAGCCAATCTGCAGGGTGCAGCGTGAGGACAGTGGAGCTTTTTAGCTGCTGAGGAGGACCGAACAAACTGAGGCGCTTTTGTGTGAGGAGGAGGGTGTGTGTGTGTGTGTGTGTGTGTGTGTGTGTGTGTGTGTGTGTGTGTGTGTGTGTGTGTGTGTGTGTGTGTGTGTGTGTGTGTGTGTGTGTGTGTGTGTGTGTGTGTATGTGTGTGTGTGTGTGTGTGTGTGTGTGTGTGCGTGCGTCTGCCTCCATGGTCACGTGTGTGGGCCTGTTCACCGAGTAAAAGAGAAATATACATACATATGTATCAGTTTTCCAATTAGAACATACAGTATATATAAATATACATATATATATATGTATACTGCTTTCATTAACAAGATTCAAAGTGTAAAGACCTCTGGTGGTCCCCAGAGACTTAACATGCTGGTAATTTTTTCTATTTTCAGGGCCTTATTTGCAGTGAGGCAGAAATGTAGCCCAGAGGGTCGTGCCAGAGAGGTCACAAGGTCATTAAAATCAAATGGTTTATCTTCAGAATGTGCTCTGAAATTTTCATCAAAATTTGTCTGTTAGATCATGATCATGTGTTCGGTGTTGGACCAGAGGGAGAAATTTGACACATCAGAGACATGGTGTCTTTAAAATGGATTGAGGACATCCTCTGGGGAGTGTGAAGGTGCTCAGTGAATTTCATTGCAATCTGCCAGTTCAATTTGATCAGGTAGGGCTTCAAAGTGACATTTTTAAAAAGGCCATGTCAAAGGAGCCTTCTGCTGCAGTGGTTGCCAGCTTTTTTGTTAAGGATTTACCACTACACCCCTCTCACATGAGACTATCACTTCATCAGCACCACCCGTCAGGTTCCAAACATCTTAAAATAGGTTCAAATAGGATATTATTAAACACTATTCACATTTTTAATACAGTTTTTTACAGAATCTTACAGTATTTTTACTGTGTTTTTGATATTAAACCATCAATATTTAGATTAATTTTTGCAAATTTGCATTTAAGATAAGATAATCCTTTTTTTAGTCCCACAGTGGGGATTTGTATTGTTACAGCAGCCAGTAGTGTCCAGGACAAGCAGCAGAAGAACAATATAAATATTAAAAGAAAATATTAAAAAACAAGGTGCCAACTCAAAAGTTTTAATAATAAAGATATTTATTTATATTTAAAAATGTAGCATTTCATTACTTTTAATAAACTATTTTAACTAACCATACATGCTCTCACTTAACTCTTTCAACAGTTTATCTTAAACTTTTAGTTAGGTAACAATTTCAACTGTATATTCATTTTTTTTAACTAACCTTCACCATTTACACATTGGTTTTAGCTAGCAGTTTCATTTATTTGTTTCCTAAAAACATTGATCTTTTTCCTTTTTTTTCATATTTGAGCTATACCACATGCACCCCTTGGAACCCAGGGTTTCCGTGGATCCTTAAAAAGGCTTAAAAGTCATCAAATTTATTTATCTAAAAATAAAGCCTTAATTGGCATTAAAATATCATAAACCAATCTTTCAAAATTCTTAAAAATGCAAAGACATAGAAAGTAGGATTTTATTCATCTTTTTTTTCTGAGTTTGCATTGTAAAAACTCAAAATATTTTTTTAATAATCAACTAAATCCCTCTTCTTAAACCTGTTGTGGAGGGAATTAAAGCAGTGGAATCCCACATACAGAGTAAGAAAAATAAAATTGGTAATAAAAATGCACCAATAAATGCTGTGTATTTCCCAAATCTAACTTTTTCACTGGACCAAAATTGTAATGTTTTATGTTACAATAAACTAACTTTATTTCAGCTTTGGTTATTGTAAAATTGGTCTTAAATTTCATCCCGAGTAGCACTGAAAAGTCTTAAAAAGTATTACATTTAATTTGCTTTAAGCTGTAAGAACTAACTTCTGGGTAACGTCAGAAGTACCCCATTAAATATAATTACTCCTGTTTGGTAAACCCCATTATACTGCATAGGTTATGGTTTATCACTGAAACATAAAACTGCATCTGTCCATTTCTTTTGTGAACGATTTTGTATCATTAATCCAAGACCATCCACCAAGGAATCTCTGTGTGCCATAGGGGCAACACTGTGCTTTAAAACACCGAGGGAAATTACATTTTCAGTTTCGGAACATTTTTTTAGTGCAATTTATTAGAAATATCTACACTTTCAATTTATTTTCATAAAGTACTTGTTGACAACATTTGTATTTTGCAGCAAGCAGTTTTCATCATTGCATTTGTGAAGAAAGTTGAAATTATGGCATATTTCCCACCGTGGCATCTAAGAAACATCCTCTGGTGTATTTTCAACCTGAGGTGGGTCTTCATTTCTCTCAATGAGTTCATCTTACATCAGCTCCTTCAAAAAGGAAAAATTTTAGTGTTATAATGCACCGAAAGTGATCATTTGTAGGAGTGCACTATTTGCTGCTACTCCTTACTTCACTTGGTTACAACATGTTGGTTCAGATTGATTCTAATGCCTTATGATGTAAAGATTATATTATTCCAAAAGTACTAAAATTGAGTTTTGACTTACTGTAAAACTTCCATTAATAGTCCAGACTGTTATTTACTTAAACCATCAAACTCAACAGGCTTGTATTTGGTACAGGCATCTATATAGACAGGCTTTTATTTCCTTCAAGATAAAAATGTTGGTCAGCAGAGATGGAAATACAATCAAATGGTTTCATTAAACCCCTTTTTAGTGTGTCTCTTGTTTACTCTGCCAGTATTACTTTTCTTTGGTGCTCATTATTTCATTAAAATGAACTAAATGATTGAATTGTGGAAAATCTTACCAAGCTAAACACATGTGTAGCAGGTCCATATTGCCAATGGTTTAAACTTTTATATTTGTATGCATTATATAGCTAAATAACATTATCTCGAATGGATCTCTAATTGAGAAAGGCCTTTATTTGTTGAAATGTGTAGCTACACCGGGCTTGTAAAAGGGACTGAGCTTTTTTTTGGGGACTAGGCTTATATTTTAAGTTTTAAGGTCCATGCTTTTGTCTCAAAAACTGATTCTGGAATGAATTCTTCCTCGCTGTCCCCTCAAACTCACTGTCCTTACAATCAGAGGGTCTGATCCTAACTGTTTGATAGGGCTTCTAGCACCCATAAAATGTCCTTGTGTCCATTGCTTGTGAATTTCAGTAGATATGTTCAAAAAAAAGACTTCCTTGAGCGCAACGTGATGAAAAGTAGCCTAACTGCACATGGCTGTCCTGACTTGGGATGGGGATCGTTCATTTTTATTGATTTGATGCCATTATTTAGACTCTTTAACAATGTGAGTCTCTATTGATTACACTATTGATACTTTTTTTATTATTTGGTGCAAATACGTTTTTACAGAACTGGAATTATTTCATTTTCACACTCAAGTGTTGGTTTATGTTTACTGTCACTGTCAGTCATGTTTTTAGTGATTAGGGAAAAAATATATTTTTATTTAAATATTTATTTTGAAAAATCATTGCATCAGTAGTTTTAATAATGTATTATAAGAGCTAATGATAGGATGTTAAACAGGTTATAATTCCATCTCTAATATCCATTTTAAATTGGGTGAATAAATTTCTCACCCAACAAATGTATTCTTCAAGTTTCTCGCCAAAAATTTAATTTTCTTGTTTTTGATGTTACATTTGAACACATCATGATGACATTTTATTTATCTTTGCCTAATAGTCATTTTACTGAGCCGACCTACAACACATCACAATGAAACATTATGGAACCTCGTTTATTAAGTTAACCAGCTCTTATCCTGCTGGTTTCAACATTGATTTCAACATTTTATTACTGTTTTTATCTGATGGGACTTTTTTGTTTGCTGTGAGTGGATGGAGATGATGACGACTGTGCCGCTGCAGTTGACAGAGTTGAAGGACTTTTTTTTTTTTTTTTAAACTTGGATAGTTAGGTTTTATTTGATGTGCAATCAATGTATGCGGACCAGTGATTGGATTTAAATGACGTGATTCGACTCAAGATGTATTGTTACATTGTTGGAACCACGGGACTTGATGGCAGTATCAATAAGCTCAAACGTTAATAACTTCCTGGTATTGAAAAAAAAGGAAATGGGTCCTCAATAGAACCGGGTTTCGTTCCCCATCCCTATTCCTGAGGCGACAAAAGATTTTTCTACATATTTATAACTCCGTATGTTGTAGCTATGTATGTTTTATTGTCCTGGGTCGGGCACTGGGACTTTCCCATGATGGCCTTAATGTTGTTTCACCGTGACATGTATAAAAGTCTGAGGGAAACACTGACAAAGGATGAAGAAAGCTTTGGCTGGAGATGATGCCACTTTTAGCACAAAGCATTTCAGCTCTAATCCAAAAGAGCCGAGTCATTCTCCGGCCTCTCGCAGTGCTTGTTGGCTCCAGCACGAGGGTCTTATGACTGCACTGTACCAGATCTGTTTTCCCAGCGTTCATCAACGAGCCCAGGCAGGAAGTCAGCAGGAGACTGACTCGATCCGAATTGGACATGACTCACAAATTATACACTCGCCGGGGAGTCTGCATGTTAACAGCACACTGCAGCCCTGTATATGAGCGGCCTGGAAACACTGGGCCCAGTATACATGAGCCCACAGTGCAGGGGGAAGAGAGCAGCAAGAAATGAATGTTAGCGCATGAAAGGGAGGAGTGTTAAAGGAGAAGCAGGGGGAAGGCTTCCCTGCCATTGGGCCTGTTTACACAAAGTGCAGAGAAATATTAGGATTATTGATTCCCTTTTGAAGTTGGCTTCAGTTGACCTGCCCCTCGCAGTGAGATAAGTGTACTTATTCTGCCGGCAGGATAGGTTGGCCTGCACTTCCTGACTGCTGATGAATACTAAAACAGTTCTTTACATTGAGGACGTGTGCCTGGTTGACCTGAGCTCTTTCTACTTAGGTTCAAAATGTTGCTCAGGTTATGTGCAAATTTCTGAAATTTCAGCAAAATAAAATGTGAATCAATGCATGTTTCAATCAACTACCTCTATGCAAATATAGCCAAGAGAATGTGCCCCCTCTGGTTTGGGAGAGAGTTATTGCCCCAAAGGAGTTTGGGGTGTCATTTAGGGTAAAATGGAGCATGGGATGGACAAGCGGTTTGGTGCAGCATCCACAGTGATGAGGGTGTTCTGCCGAAACAAGACCAAGACTTAAAGGGGCTGAGACCGAGTCAAGACCAAGACTATATGTACAATTTTCCTCTGATTTTTATGAAGGGTGGCAGCTATTATCTTTACTAAAAAGCAAACTACAAATGACCTACCTGATTGGCTGGATTTGAAGAAGGAAGTTTTATATTCAATGACAGTAATTATGTCAACAAATAAACTCGTTCAGGTCTTAATCATGTTTGATTAAAAATCAGGAGTCCGCTATGTCTTGTGGTGTATAAGACAAACTTCTGTCCTGCCGCATTCTCAGCTGATGCCATCTACTGGCGTATCATGCAGATGCAAGACGGTCTGGTTCTTATGCCAAAAGCACAGCAAAAGCGGCTGTATTTGATGACTTAGGAATTAGAACAGACAGGAATTACAGCATTCTTTAACATCAGCACTCTGTTGGACAATAACGTTATTTTTTTGCATTTCCACTCAGCTGTTGTCATCCACACAAAATGCATAACAACAGATCGATAGAAAACACCTTGTATGACATATGGGACATATGGGACAACATATGGTATAAAAAGATTGAACTCAGAAATACCGCATTCAGAGCTGGCCTTCAGTTGCCCTCTCAGAGTAACGTGTTCTTACCCACCTGACCCCCCCAAGCCTTCCAGTCCCGGCATTGTGCCTGAGTATCTGATCCAGGAGCAGCCTGACAGTGCAGAGCTTTATCGGGGCCATGCAGAGCTGTGGGACTGGCTGGTACAACACACTGCCGTGGCTGCTTGGCTCTGCTGCAGCAACACATTCCTCTCCAAAAAAACACCCTGCGTCTCTTCCCCCCTCCATCCCTCCACCCCCTCCTCCATCTCTCTGCTCGGTCTACTCTCTTACTGCTCTCCCCAAAATGCCTCATATAGGTATTTGCTCCAGAACTAATTTTCAAACTATTCTAGCGAAGTTCTGAACACAGACAGATATAGTGCAGTTTATAGATATTCATCAAACCTTTGCCTTTTGTCAAAATCTTATGTTTTAATCAACCCTGAAACTCAACATTTGTGAACATTTGCACATAGTTGGAGAAATGCAAAGAAATCATAGTTTATTGATGATTGACAAGCTTGATGTCCTTTTGCCCTTGTTCTTTTGTTTTTTTGCCCTCACAATGTTGGCGTACGTTTCTGCAAACCATGGATGTGTTACATTTGTACATTCCATATATATCATATCAGCGTTTCTAAAGTAACCTAGTATCTGAGTTGACTTGGTCAAGCGGATGTATAGTTTCAAGCATTTAGATATTTATTCATTTATTTATTATTTAATGGATACATCATGGCTTTTCTTGCTGGGAAAGTGGCATGAAAAGCAGTTGTTATTTGTCATGACATCACTGCTGTTCCTGCTCAGTGTTTGCCCTCCAAACCTGGTATTTTAAGTGGAAACATGATCTTTTCCCAACCTAACCCACCTTAACTCACCTAACTTTTCTTTTTCAAAAAGCAGTTGTTTCTTACTGAGGCTTTTTGTAGGATAGTGCCACAAAAAGCAGTTGTTTTTTGTCAAGAAATGGCTAGTGTTTTCACACTAAATCAGGTATTTTAAGCCAAAACATGATCTTTTCGTAATTTAACTTAAATAACTTTACAAACTTTTCCTTGAGAGACATTGCTGCTTTTCCTGCTGTGATGCATTGTAAAAAGAAACAATTTTAACTTAAAAAGTTAATGTCCCAGCTGCCTTTAAATTTAAATTTAACTGAATTTAAGAAGACAAGTTGAGGTACTTTTATAATCAGTATTGAAAATCAGTAATAGCAACCATAACTAAGTGTTTTTTTTTTGTTTTGCCTAAACTTGACCACACATTGTTAAAACCTTAAGTTTTAAAATATCCACTTCATAACAATAGACAAATATATGGTATCCAGGGTTTGCAGAAAAGTACTAATGCCAACATTAATCCTGGCGTTTGGCTTGCACCCTAAGATAGTAGAGGTGAAAGCTGTCTAGTTTGTGGTTCTCAAAGCATTGGAAAATTACACTGAAGAAACTCAGCAGAAATGTTGAAATCCTGACGCTTAGAAAAATCCATAGACCTGTCCATGCACAGTTACATTTTTTGTAGAAGAAAAAAAATCTGCTTGAAAAGAGATAAAAGTGTGATCTGTAGATGCAGGATCTAGTTTCTGGAAAGACATATTGCTGTTGAGGTTCTTTTTTTAAATGTAATTTCCTGGTGCTGTGAGCAGCATCCATAAAATTCCACTGTAGTGATGATGCAACAGAAGGTTAGATACTGAATTAGAAATGTTGGTATAAACCTGTAGAGCCCAAACTATCTGCATGTCTAGACAGACATCACTAGGGAATCAGCGGGAACATTTTGGTAATTTGTGTATATCATGTGGCTTGGGCGGTTTCACTGTATTATGGTATACTAGGGTATTTAGAAAATCTCAAAGGTGCTCCTCTTTCTATTAAAGTCATTGTTTGTAGTGCACATCACGCACCAGCTGAGCTCTGTCTCTGGTCTCTCCTGGTGAAATCAACACATTCTCATCTCAACTCATCGCATATTGCCGCTCTGTCACTGACCGTCTGTGTCTACTTATGACGTTTAAGGTATCCTTATGCCATTGCATTGATGTCAATTAATGTACATGGTGGCATGATACAGCACGGTCCTTCTGTTTACACAACAGCACATGGCCACAAATGCCAACTGTCACGATGGTTAGGATAGGGCAACAAAGTCACAAATGGTTAGGTTTAGGCAAATGAAGCACGTGGTAAGGTGTAGAGAAAAACCTCACATCCATGTTGGAAGCAAACTTTTGACTCTTGCACAAAAGTCATTTTTTTGTGGGACCCATCCACCTCCCCAGTTGCCCACTTTATAAGTGCACTTCCTTACCTTATATTACCTTTATATTACGTTGTTACTGGCAGTGTTATTACCTGACACTGTCCTTCGCGTTTCATGTACATGCGAATGGTTCTGTCTGGCAGAATATGCCTCAAGTGTCTCAAGTGATGCCGCCCATGCGTGTTGCATGTGGACAAGCCCGGTGCCATCCAGCCATGCGTCGGCGTATAATAACAAAGCCAGCGGTTCTGTCTGAGTGCGTTCTCATCTGACACCATCTAGCCGCCTTCTGGTTGAACGCGGGAGGTGGCTTTTGGTGTCACGCTTGTATGCCAAAAGCACTGACTGATCAGTGCTATTTGACGTGTTTGGAGTGAGAACGGGCTGGAGGAACAGGCAGCTGAGCTAAAAGACACAGCGACACCTAGTGGTGTAGGAAGAAGTTACAGGACTGTAAACAACCGGCAGCCAGCAACAGCAAAGCGACACTGTGGAGAATAACTGCATGTTTTTACATCTTACTTGGTGAATTGAGCTGGTGATTATTGGAACAGTGGACTTTCTGACTAGGTTACTTGCAAGAGTAACCAAGATAGTTTGGATGAGTTTTATTTTGTTTCCATCAAGTTTGAATGAAGTTATCAATCTTCTGTGAGCAAGAGAAAAAGGTGTACAGTTTTTTTTTCTCTGTTTAATAAAGAAAATAATTGTGGGAATATTACTTTTCTTTACATTTTCTGGGTTTATATTGTTTCTGTTGAAAAATAAGTGGGAGATTATTACTTTTCTTAACATTTTGTGGGTTTCTATTGTGTATTTATTAGTCTGTGATTTTTCAGGACGATATGAAATACTACATGCTGCCCAAGCCTAATATTTGAACGCTCAAATCAGAAAAAAATATGCAGCAACACAGGAGGTCTTACACACATTCACATTGATTTGAAACATGTTGAACATTGCAGCTTTCACTCCAGCAGTCCTCCTGGTTAACTGGAGCCTGTCTAGGTTCAGCAGAGTCTCTGAGGCCTCTGAGTCTCTGAGGTTTCCTGGCAAAGCCTCCCTGTGCTGATCCTCTCCGGGGCTAAATACAACCCAGCACCTCCCTGCAGCCCTCTCCGTGTCTTCCCATGCCCCAGCCAGTCTGCCCCGTAATGGGTTCACTCTCCCATACAATCCTTTCACTCCTCAATGCTCTGAATATCCCTTTTGCTGCCTTTCTCTCTGACCGGCAGCCCCCCCCTCCCTCCCTCCCAGCCCTCTCACCCTTCCTCCACCCCCTCTCTCTATCCCTTTAGGAGTGTGTCCATGAGTTTAGAAGAGGGGGCCTGATGTGTTTCTCAGTGGCTGGTCTTGTCTGATGCAGTGAGGCCATCTCTCTCCCACGGGGAACATGTTATGTCGGACTTTGTCTCGGTGAGCTTCACACTGAGCCCTTTGCCCCTGTAAGAGAGGCTGAATCGAGCTCTAAAGTTATACCTGCATCTCAGTTTGGAGTGCTTTTTGAACAGCGATGTGTGCAAAACACTCTCCCTGTTATGTCAGTTTTGACAAACAAAGCAACAGAACAGCAGCATTTTCTGCACACTGCACAATCAGAAAATCAGAACCGTCGCTCCTCATTTATGCACTGCTACTTTTTTTTTCTCCCCCTGTTGGCAAAACTATAAAACGTTTTGTATATTTATTATGTTGTGCACCAGAAAGAGCAGAGCCTTTCTTCTCTGCCATTCCTCTGCCTAATGTATGCATGTGACTGGATGAGATGGTTGAACACAGCGTGGTGAGCAACAGAAAGGAGACGGTGCATTGCAAGGAAGCTGTTGCATTATTCATCATGTTGGATAAGGTTTAATTAAAAGTGCTGCTCGGCATTGTGAGAGGAATGAATGTGTGTTTTGCCTCGCCTGTCGCTGCCTCATTCATGTTCGCCATGCTCGACTTATCAAAGCAGCCCCTTGGCCCCTCCCCTTTGCCAGTGTAAGTTAGCATAATGCCGCAGCCCAAAAAACCTTGTGATTAGTGGGAGAGAACGAGCGGCACAGAGCTTCAATGCGGCAACTGCTGCCTCTCACTCAGCTCTGTAAAGGATTCCACTGGCCCAAAACAGAGCGATGGCAGGAAGTGTTTCTGCGTTGATGCTGTGTTTCTGTCTGACAATGTGAATGTAGAGATGAGAGTGTTGGTGTGTTTGCATCCGGATGATATCAGCGTGTCGGTTTCCATCCAAATGCCGGATCGTTTTTTCCAAAAAGTCTGTTGAGGAACAGGCTCCCTCAGATATAGTGTTACATCAGTATTGTCAAGAGAGTGCAACAAGATTACATAAAAAAGTTCCTACAACTCTTCATTGCTGTTTTCCTCCTCATATAACATTTAAAGACATGGTTCACTCAAAAATGAAAATTCAGTCATTATCTTCACACCCTCATGCATGCACACATAGAAAGTCAGGTGAAGTTTTATAGTCCCCAAAACACTGCTGGAGTTCCATGGGGATAAGGTGTTCCACTCATCTCCCAAACAATTGAAGCAACTGGTGATGAGGATTCAGCCATTAAAAAATACATAATAAAACCACAAAAGGTTTCCATGCTGCTCGTATAAAGTAATCCAAGTATCCTGAAGCCCCCACATGCCAAATTCTTTTGAAAAATGTCACTAGCATCATGTTTTTAGCTTTGTTGTAGCCTGTAGCTCCTAGTGTGGGAGCCATGTTCACATATGCACACTTGCACAAGACCAGCGATAGCTCACGGTATCTTCATGCCAGTGTTTACACCCAGAAAGCTACCCCACAAAGTTTGAAATCCATCACAGGGACTTGTTGCTGACTGCTTACTTCAGAAGTCTCTCTCTGCATTCATGTTTGGGTGAACTATTCCTTCAATTTGGTATTGCTTTCAGGAATGTATTTCAAACATTTTTATTTGAATTTTTTGATACAGCGGCTAGCAGAAATAGAGAGCCAAACTGAACTCATGGGTAGCTGAATGTTACACTTTTTTAGAAACATTACTCATATGGTTGGATATAGTGCATTTGTTGGGGACTATTTTCAGGAGCGAATCAATCCACATTTTGTGCTCTAGTGAGTATTTGGAGCAGCAGGGCAGTGTGTGGGATTGTGTCAACATACACTACAGTGTGTGTGTTCAACGTAATGACGGAACATGTCAGCCAGTGCAATAATATGGCCATGCAAGTTGTACGTTTCCACTAACGGATATGTTGAAACTTCATGTTTCTTTGCATTTTTCAATAACCCAATAATCAATATATGTGGTTTGCAGAAACGTACTGTACATTGCCAACATTTTATCCTGATATGAATCATTAATGTAGATCTATGGCACAGAGGAAAAAGATATAACAGGCTTTGGATACACACTATATCACTATATCAATATGTATTAATAGGATCAGTTCATTGTTGGTTTTGGTCTTTTAATCGTATATGTTAATATATAAAATAACACCAACAGATCATAATAAAAATTCAGCCCTCTGTTGTTCAACTATACAGAACAAAATTTAAATGAACAAAGATGTACTCACAACACGTCTGGCTTTAGTCTCATTTTTCATAGTTTTAAGTCAAACAGCTTTCTGAGCACTCAATAGATACATTTCTTTACATTTTTGGTCACAAATTTGTGGAAATCCATGTTAGTGAACATTTCTCCTTTTCCAAAATAATCCATCCACCTGACAGTTGTGGCATATCAAGATGCTAGTTAAACAGTATTGTTACTACAGGTGTGTCTTGGGATGGTCACAAAAACAGGAGACTTTGTTTGTTTGTTTGTCTGTTTGATCAGACAACAATGACACCAGTTTCAAGGGTGTGACCATAAGATGCCTCCAATGTTGTTTCCTTGAATTTGGCAGCACATCCCATTTATTTTTTAATAAATAACTGATCACAATAAATTTTAAATGAATAGACCCAGTAGTGAACTCATTGAATAAAGACCATTGGTCCATCATTGTAACCACTTGGCATTACAATTATGATATGAGATGGCAGTACATCCAATCACCCTTAATTTCCACAGTTTCCATCCGCAAGGAAAAAAGTTGGCAAAATGTAGTTAAAAAGTTGGAAAAAAAACCTTTAAAAGAGAACACTGGTGGATGTCATGGGTAACCTGGCAGAAAAATAGTGTTTTGGAGTTATCATTTTTTAAATGCAAAAAAATAAATTGCTGTTTAACTTTAAAAATTGTGACAGTTAAAATTGTTCCATAAGTTACTGCAGCAGATACTTTTGTATCTTAAATATAGATAGTAAACCTCATAACCATGTTTCACTTTTCCAGAAAGACACTTAAAGAAAGGGTTAGCCGTGAATTAGCATTGCCTACACAAGCTAGTTGAACTGGATCTACTAAGCAAAACTTTGGCTCTCTATATTGACATTGAGCGTACATTTAAAGAAAGTAAATAAATAAAAGAAGCCCTATGTCATACAACTCTATCATTTATTCAGAAAAACTTGTTTCCATAAGCTTTTATCTCGTTTTCTGTTTGACAGGCTAACACTGAGCTATCAGTATGCTAACTTTCCACCTCAGCATGAGAAGCAAATAACAACATCAGGTGTTTTGTTCACATTCCATGCATTTTCCCTCAGCTTTTTTTACGTGCATCTTCACAGTGTGCACAGTAACAGGTGTATGGAAACACACCCGACAAAGAGCGCCTCATTTAAAGTCGGGAAAGTTAACTTAATCCCTCTGATATTGTGTTTAGGATGCACAGCATGAGGTGTGTGTTAGAGCCGAGCTGTAGAGGAGCCTAAACAAAAGACAGCCAACCCAGTCAAAGATAGAGCTCTGCGTGGCCTGGAGGAAAACCAGCAAACACACTCATCTTCAACACACACGCATGCACGCACACACACACACACACACACACACACACACACACACAGGCATGAACAAAGAAAAACAGAGGTATAGATTGACTCATCGTGGTGGGAGAACGGTGCAGTGATTTCACGCCTGGTTGTTGGCTAACAAGGCCCTACGCTTTCTGCACTGCAGGGCCTGTTATTAAGAGTGTGTGTGTCTGTCTGTATGTCTGTCAGCAGCTGTGTGTGTGTGTGTGTGTGTGTGTGTGTGTGTGTGTGTGTGTGCGTTTGTTACCTGGGAGACGGACTTAAAGCTCCAGCACTCCGGGAAAGAGAGGAGTGGTGGTGGGGGAGGGAAAGCAGGGTGGATCCCACTTTGTCCCAGTGGGACACAGGGAGGTCCAGCCTCCTCCTCCTCCTCCTCCCCCTCCAGTCCCGCTCCCAGTCCCAGTACAGCCCGGACTCCTGTGAAGCTTAGCACAGGGGGTGTTTGGCAGCTTATTAACCCTTTGTGGTGTTTACCCAGTTGTAGCTATACGTCTGTTCTCAGCAGGACATCACATTTCTCTCCTGTTTAGGAAAAAACCCAGCAGCTGATTATCCACACAAAACCACACTTTTTTTTTACCATCTAGGGTAATCTGATTATGCTGTTATGTTATTACTCTGTTTATTTGCTTAGCTGACTTCCTGATCCGAAGAGAGAATAGTTAACATTTTTCACATGCTATGCCTCCAAGCAGCTCAGCTTCATTTAATGAAAGATTAGAGTTTAGCGGTTTATTCTGTGTTACCTCGCTCTCCATCGCTACCTCTGCTCACTAACAGTCACCGCTTTCTTTTCTGCTCCGCTGCCAGCAGCTAATGTAAAGATGGTGGGGCTTGGCTGACATGAATAACAACAGGCTGTAAAATGTTCCGGCTTCTAACCCACAAAACGTCTCATCATGATGCTACTGATTTTGCTGTATTATTTATAATCTTGTCATATGATCCAGTCAGTGTGACCTACTTCTGTTAGGATGGATATGAAGCAGTTTGATTGGTTGTACAAAGTGGCGAGAGGGTCCAGTCTGTGTTTACAGCTACATGACATCACACATTATGTTAGACAGAGATGCTAAAATGAAACAAAATCACAAAATCAGCACAAAGACAATATTATTGGATGTAATTTCAGCCTGGATCACATTCACTGTCAACATTTATTTTATTTTTTTTTCAAACCAGGGCATCCATGCACTGCACTGGGGGATCTGGGTAGATGATTGGGGTCTTTACAGGTATTTATCACCTCTAGCTCTGATCGCCATTATATTATACACAACACCTGTGAACGTGCTAATTTTAGCCCCTTCACCAGTGAGAATGACACACTGCTACTATCCATTTACATGACCAAAATTCTTGCATGAAACGTCAAAATTTTGTTGTGGTTTGGCCTTTAGTTAACCCGACAACAGCGTTTTGTGGGCCTGAAAATGCAAACTTTTGAAGCTGCTTCAGAGTACAAATTTTTTATGAAGCTGCCCCTTCTGTGTCCGTGAAAACTGGCAATGCACGGATCCTGTGAAAACGGTAACGTCACTGCCTCACTTCACACGTGCATTATGTCACAAATAGCCATGCGCAAGTAGGACGACAATAACAACAATGGCAGACTTCTTGCGTCACTTGAAGTAACAGTCTCACTTCATGATCATCCAGACAAAGCCGTAGGTTGTAGTGCGTTTGTTCGCCATTGGCTTCTTGTTTGTTTATACTCACTGCTCTGTAGAAGAACATTTTTAGGCAAAGGCACACAGTGTTCTTCTGTGGTTTGTCATTACAAAGTTACATCGGGAACTAATGACCTGGCATGCATACTACAGTGTTTTCGGTTGTTTATTTCAGATCCGTGTACGCAAGGATCATTTAAACAAGGATATCATATAATCACAGAAAATTTTAATGCAAAGGAAAGACTTTTCAGTTTTTAGTTGGGGTGTTATGGTCTAAACGTGGCCTTAAGCAGATTCAAAATTCGATCCAAATTAGTCCGCACCAAGTTTGAAAGAGAGACTAAGTAAGTAAGAGAGAAGTAACCAATGCAAAGTTGTCACAAGGCTCCCTCCATGCTGCTTTCTATTGTTTACCTGTTTTCCAGCTGGCAACAAAAGTTTAACATTTCATGCAAGAACCCTTGCCATGTAAACGGCCCCTTAGTATGTAGTACATTGACATAATTTCTAAGTGTTTTGGCACTATAAATAAGCCGTATATGTTATAACCTCTCAGATTCACAGTAGTCTCGACCCCAGGGTTGTTACCAGTAAGCAAAAACAACCAGCTCTGCAAAAACTACCAGTGATATTTAGTGATATCATTTTCTTGATTTAGGAATTCAAATGTTTCTCTCTGTCCCACCTGTCTCTGCATCCTTAGTAAACCCACCAATACATTTCAGGATATCAGCAGATGTTCAGCAGCACCTTCAGTGCAAAATATCACTGCCAGCCCCTGCCGTTATCATTGCGAGCCCAGTGTACAGTACGTCTGCCTGCTCACTGCAATGCGGCCTGGTAATTAGTCTTTTTAAGTGTAAATGGGATCTCTCGTGGTTTGTCGTGGACTGTGAGGTTCATGGAGATTATTCGCTCTCCAATCTCTGCTCATCTACTCTGCGTGTCTGCGGGTGTGTGTGTGTGTGTGTGTGTGTGTGTGTGTGTGTGTGTGTGTTCAGTGCTGCAGGCTTGAAACAAAGTGGCTGCTCACAGAAGGCACAATTACTGAATGATTTCTCTCTTTTTTTTGGAAGCCAAAAATATCTTCTAATTGTTTGTGTAAGCAGCCTGAGACTGACTCGTGGGGCTCTCAGCAGGGGTGGAGATGGAGGCGGGAGGTATGAGGAGGAGGGGAAACAGGGGGGAAGCAGTAGTCAATCTATACTGTTCCTCCTATTACATTATGTTTAGGTTGGCCACTATTGATATAGTCCAAGTCTTCAGAGTATATGGCCTCAACTTCACAGGAAGAAAGTGAAAATATTACATTTAGAAATGCTCATCTTAACAGCCTCAGTGCCAGACCCCATGCTTGGAAAATGAATTATACATATGCTTGATTAACCAGCTGAGTCCCTGTGCACAATCCCTGAGCAAACACAAGCCTTTTTGGAATAAATTAATGCTCAAATTTTTCAGTTTCAGCATCAGCAGGAGCTTCTAAATAATTATGTAAATATGAAACAAATTTCCCAAGCAGATTTCCTCCTCTGCAATCCTCCTCCATCATTCTTATGCATGCCCCGTAAATTAACTAAACTATGCAGATCGTTATACTTACACAAAATAGGCTAATTAATACACTTGACAATAGTGTTCTCCAGAGGGGGCGATGCTGAACTAAATCTTCATCACACAGAATTGTAAACTGGAGGCCAAACAGCAGCGCGTTGAAACTGCCTCCTCACACAAGCAGCATGAGGACAAAAGATGAAGGATTCATAAAAGAAGCCTTAATTTTCTCCCATTGCATTGTAACGTGGTGTTTCTTGTACCGTTAGAGGGAGAAAAATAGAAATAACAAGGATTTGGATCAAGACCAGTGTTGCAGTTTCTCATTTGTTTGTTTGTCTGCATATCTATCTGTAAAAAAGAAAGAGAGAGGAACACAGAGCTCATTATCCAAACCAGTGGTCCTTTAAATTACAGTCCCTACCCATCCAAGAAACCCCACAACACCTCCCCGAGGCTGGCAACCAGCGCCGAACACCGCCAGTGGTGCTCTTTGGTCTCGGCAACACTGTTTCTGTGTCAGCGCTGCATTTGAATATGGATTATGGAATGTACAGCTGGTGGGGAGGAGGGGGTTGGACTAATTACATAGCATGTTATAATGACCATCCCCATCCCATCTCGCTGGCTGCTCTCCTTGAGAGAATCTAATGAGGATGGAGCATGGATCTAATGGAAATCCTCTAACTCTGCTCTTGTCTCCTATAGGGAGAACATGTGAGGAGAGCCATGATGGCATTCTGTGGAGTGTACTGCAGTTTTTAGCCCCTTTATTGTGACCTTCTATGTGAGAAAGTGCCAGTTTGTCTTGTGTAACCTCACACAACAGACTGATTGAACAGCCAGACCACACATTTAATGGACGATGCAAACTTCCAGGCCAATAGAAATTGGGCACTTTGGCTCCGTTGTAGCCACTATTGCTTTTATTTGTTATTGTTCATCCTGCTCCAGACCACAGCGTCTCAGAACTCTGTAGACCTGGAAGAGATCAGCTCAGTTTGAAATACACCAACATATGGTCACAGAACCAAGCTGTTTGTATAGCCTCTATCATCAGATGGAATATGTAACATGGTGACAAATGAAAGGAAAAACCATCATGAAGCGTTGTGTATGTTGTCCTGAGAAGAGTTCCATAGATTTTGATAGCATGTGAAGGCATTATATACAGTCTCTACCACAGACTGTATATAAAGATGGGCAGTGCACCCCCTCCTACCCCTGCTATGCTTAAGTGAGGCTAAAATATCGGAGACAGCCGTTGCCATTTTGTGCTGGTGATATAATTTGGAGTCTGCATGAAATGTTAAACTTTTGTTGGGGTTTAGCCTTTTTTGGTAAAGCATGTTGAATGTGTGAAGTTTGTGTTTTTAACTGTTGCACCTTACCAGACTAGCACTCTGAATTTCATTGTATGTTCAATCTATTCTTCTTTTGTTTCGTTTCGTCCACATGACAGCGTCGTTTTGGGGGTCTGAAAATGCACACTTTTGAAACCGGGTTCCAGAATGTAATCTTTTGAAAATGCGACCCCTCCTGTCACCATGTAAACTGGCAAGGTGGGGATCCTGTGAGAGCGGTGACATCACAGGCACATGTGCGTGGTCTTCTTCTATGGTGTGTCATTACAAGGTTACACCGCCAACTACTGGCCTGGTATGTATACTACAGCATTTTCAGTTGTTTTTGCGGATCCATGTACACGAGAATTGTTCTCCCAATATCATTATATGAACGCAGATTTTTTTTCAACGCAAAGGGAAGAATTTTCCATTTTTTAGAATGACCGTTCTTGTCTAAACGTGGGCTTAATTTGCAGTGCATTTATCTCTTAGGGCTACTGAAAAAGATAGTACAAGAGGAGAGATTCTAGAGGAACCTAAATGAAAAAGGTTCATTCTCTGAGGTGAATGAATGTGCTACATATATTTTATGGCAATCTGTCCATTAACTTTTGGTGTCACTTTTGCACTTGTACTTGGTGGCTCGAGTTAAGGTCATCGAGCCAAAACATTCTCTGGGGACCATGGAAGTCCATAATAAATGGTAATGGTAATCTGGTTAGTAGATGTCAAGATATCTTGCTTTGAAGCAAACATTTGGAGGGATGAATGTATAGACCAGTATAACCATCCTAATCCTTATAAGACTGTTTTATAACAAAGAGACAAACAGTATACATTTATGCTATTGGACATGTTCATAAAAATACACAGGTAAGAAAAAAAAAGACACATATCCGTGAATTTATGCAATTGTAGACTTTTCATCACATTCTCTTCCCCCATCTTAAACACCTAAATATGCTCCATGTGCCATGCCCTCTCTGTCTCTATTTGCCTATAATCCCATTAGAAAGAGAGAGGAGAACTTACAGAAATAGAATGGTATGTTCAAGCTGATTTCCTCACTAAATGCAGCTGTTTAGGCCTCAATAAAGCAGCTTTCACAGCCACCAACTGCAGCCCCTTCAATGTGATGGAGGAATACTAACATGCTTAGACGGCCCATTTACTCTTGCATACATGCTCACAGGCGTTGCATATTGTCTTGATTGAATTTGGAGCATAATATGTGCTGCAGTGGCAAAAAGCATTGTTGTTTCAGTCAAGAATTTGGATTAAATGCTACATGGTGCATGTGATCCGAAACGTGCAAAAATGCTATAAACAGAATATTCAGTCTATTATTTTCGCTACACATTCAAGCGGAAACAATGGCTCGTCGATAACATCTCCAACCAAACAATTAAAAGTGTCAGGCTGGATTTCTAAACAAATGTTTCTGGAATAGGATACGGTATCCATGCTCCTGTGTGGGCAACACCCAGTCTTTTCAACACAAGCTGTAATTCACAGGAAAGTGACACCAAAGCTGCCAGAACGCCACCACAACTATCTGATCTCATAGTTATGTTTTCAAGACCGACCGCCTATTACATACTTCTGAAACTGAGAAGAAAGTGATGTATGAAATGATTGCAGAGTGTGTGTGTGTGTGTGTGTGTGTGTGTGTGTGTGTGTAGCTCAAGCAGGCTCACAGGATGCCTAAACAGAGGGTTAGCAGCAGAGTCCAAGTGACACCACAGAGCTCTAAAATTAACCTACTGGCCTCTTGGCTCTTCACTTGGCCAGCCAACCCCCAAACAGTTGGCTGCAGTGGGACTCTGCTCTCCACACCGTCATTTCAAAGCCTTACGGAACCCAGAATGCAACAGGCCAGTATTTATGTTCACCTCTTGTGAAATATTGTGTTTTTGAACTGTGGAATCTAAACCGTTCTTATTAGAAAAATACATGGGTTGTTTGTTCAAACACCAAAAGTGAAATGTTTATTTTGTTTTGACAGCCAGAAGCAGAGGCATGCTGTTGTTTAAATACCACAAAACCTCCAGTGGGAGGTCAGAGTAGCTGGTGAGCGTACGACGAGCATCCTCTCTCCTCCCAATAGACAGCTTTGGTTTGGTGACCACAATCTGTCCTTTATCCTTAAAGGGACAGTTCAATTTAATCCAAAAACCTTGATGTGAGCAGTTTCTTGTAGGAACTATTTTCTTACTACCAAACTTCAATACCAACTGTATCACCAAACAGAAGGAAGCGTCCAAATTAGTTTGGCCCATTTTACAAGCTAATTGAAGCTCCTAAATATTGTAATGTGAAACTATTTGTTGCAACTTTAAAAAGTCAGTGTCCAGGCAGCCTTAAAATTATATGTTTTTAGTTTTCTCTTATACAGAGAAACAACATTGCCAACATCAGACATGTGAAGCTCTTTACCAGTATGGACAAAGAATTTTTATAGGTCACATGATGCTATGGCTATGTGCTTATAGGTAGGAACTGGTTCCTTCGGGCATGATGCAGCAGGCGCTACAAGAGATGTTATTGTCTCACATAACTCTTCAAAAGTTGAGTAGATCTTCCGAAGTTTTGAATCCACAATTCCTCTGTGAAATCGTGGATTATCACCTCCATGAAATCCCTCATACGTGGCAGCTAACAGGTATAAGTGGCTTGTCTTTCCGTTACCACTCACATAACATGCCTAGGTGGCCTTGGATTGAAAATAATGACAGCTAGTGTGGTGGCTGCAATAGAAATACCATAAACCTGCTAATGTTTGAACATCCATCACCATGCTTCTTAGAATGTTATCGCGAGAGGAGAGTCGCATATCATCACTCACTGGAAACACAGTCATCGTGCAATTGTGTTTTATGGACATTTCGAAAATATCGCTTAAGTTTTGCGCAAATCTGTAATGAAAACCCGCCTATTGTCTTTGTGTTACAAACTTATTCTGTTTTTCTTGTAAGGCAGTTTCTAAATGTCTTGTTAGAGGGTAGATTAATATTATTGAATAAATCCTTTTAACACTCTTTATTACATTCTCACCAAACTTGGTGAACCTGAGACTCCTGCACAGCTTTTTTTAAGAGCAGTTGTCACTGAGTTTAAGAGAGTTTCATCTCGTGATGCAGAGAATGGTTGGTGACACTAAAATAGATAAAGTAGAATGGAAAACAGGCTTTTAAAGTAATACAAATCTCTTCTTTTCTACTATCATTTTCATGACAGATTTATCTCGAGAGAGATTAGGCCAGCTGCGGTGTGTTGATGTCTTCATTGTGAGCTTCAGTTGGGTGAGGGTTTAAGCCTTGCTATATAAATAGCCTGTCAAAGAGATCAAACTGTGCAGCGTTTCTGCAATGTTCAGGCTTTAATGTTTTAACTGGTCATAGAGTGACACTGAATTCTTCCCTAGAATATTTTATAGGGAGTAGGCAGAAGATACAAGTGTATTTTAACATCCCGAAATTGAAAGTGTTATCTCACTTGCCTTACGATTTTATGGGAGCCTAAAGATAGCAAATTTTAATCAGTCCGTCCATCTAAAACAAGTTATCTCAGAAATGTTGATTATCTATGTCACATTATTAAAAATAAGCTACTTTAACCTGTATCATTCCTTTATTTTGATGGCAAAGGTCATGAAAAATATGTTAAAGGTCCTGGATTAGATAAGCCATATGGATGTAGAGGTGGGAATAGATAAATCCATGCCAGCAAAGGCATTGATCAGCCCTCCCCCCACTGGTTCATCAGCGCACCTCGATGGATATGGAGATGAGATGTGATCACAGGGTTCTAGCCCATCAGTGTGTCCCCCTCTGCTCTGCTCAGCTGATGAATAAACCATCAGCTGCATTGTCACAGGGTCCAATGAGTGTAGTTCCAGTAGGTGCTGTCAGTATACTGGAGGTGTGCAGAGGTACAGCTGCATACCAATCTTTTTCTGATAAAACTTCCGGTTAGTTAGATCTTCTGCAGGAGCAGTTTGGTTATTCATAAAAAGCACTTTATTTTTCTCATTCTGTTCATGCTGGAAGGCCTTTATTCAGTCTCTGCCTCAGAAGGCTCAGTTTTAGGCCCTACCACTTCTGGAAAAAGCAGTCGGCAATGATAAGTAGCAGTCGGCAATGACTAGTTGGGTAGTTTATCGTTTCTACACCATCATTGCAGCTGTGGGACAAAATCATCAATAAAAGCCAACACAACCAGGCATATCCAGCAGGAGAAACTTAACAAAATCAGAAAACCAAGATTACATGTTTCCATGATGTTAGCCTGTAGTTACATATGTTAGCAGTGAACTTGCAGCCGGGGAAATGACTGTAATAGAAGAATAGTGGCACTTTTTATTATTGGAAACACCAATAAAAGCTTCCAAACTCAACTGGACATGTTCCAGCAGGAATATGACATGAACAACATCAGAAACCAAGATTAAATGTTTCCCAGATGTTAAGCATGTAGTGATATGTGCATTAGCAGTGCAACTGGGGATGACAGGGGATGACTGTAACAAGATTAGCGGGACTTTTAATTGTAAAAAGCTTCCAAACACAGCCAGACATGTTCTAGCACATATATAATCCAAAATTAGGGAGAAATAAACAACATAGACAACCAAGACAACTTTTCTCTGATGTTAGAATGTAGCTACATTTAGCAGTAGGCTATGTAATGTAAGAACTTCCAGTACTGTGCCTGGAGCAGATAAAAATATAGCACAAAATGATGTCATACTGTTGCCACGGTACAAAATACTGTTGTAAATGGAGTATTTAGAATGGTTGGAAACCATTTTATGCACAGACATTACTTCTACATATGTACCTCATTATTTGAAACTGTTACTACCTTTAATGTGAGCATCCTTTGTTGTAAGTCCATATATAAGACACAAAATACGGAAAAGCACAATAGCCCCCTTTAAACACAAGAAATGTCCTAATCTATAAAAAGATTGATAAGAAATGCACTTATTCTGCTACTGAGAGTACAAACCTATTCCATTCTAATAAACCCTTTCATTGTGCCTCTTTTGGGACAAACTGGTCTTTTAACGGTATGTCTATAGCAAAATTTTTAGCTTATTTTTGGTTGTGTCCAACTCTTTAATCTTGTGTGGTGTGATGAACACTGCAGCCTCCAGGGGCTGCTAGCAGGGCTTTAGACTTTGTCTCGTTACTGTTTTTCTTGGCACATTTGCCTGACGTGCAGAGACACACACACACATACAGATTTTACTTGCAAACACCCCGAAACAGCTACTGAAGCTGTCGTGGGAATGATGATGAATTTAGGAGCCTTTCACCATGAGTTTGGCAACCGCTCAGCTGGCTCAACAAAGCTAACTGCCCTCAAATGAAACACCCTAACTTGAAATAAAGCCAAGTTTCCAAACTGCTTTTTCTCTCCCCCAATTGGCTTCCAAAGGCATCTAATCAGGGACAGCTTATAACAGTGGGAACTCAACAAATATGCATTTCATTACTTTAACATAAACTCAACGTACTCTACATTAGAGACTTGTTTTGAAAAAGTAGAAACAATGTAAGACGTGCAGTTGTTTTAAACCATGAGACTGTGGTTAGTGGAGAAGAACATTGTGATTCATGTTAATATTACATACTTTCATAGCATCCCATGAGTTACAATTAGTCACTTTCTAACAGAGATCTACATGCATAATGTATAGAGTGTTTTAAATTTCATTTTATAGCCTTCCACACACTACTGTGCCTCCTCATATGCTCCACTGTTTTACATCAGTTGTTGCAATGGTTGGGTTTTGATGTCTAATGTGACCTACATGAGCAGCCTACTAATATGAATTACATGTCCAAGCTTGCATGTTGCTCAGATTGTCATATTATTCAGATTATTTGCATTTATTCATCTTTATCAGTTTAAGTTTTGTATAATCAGATTTATAGTCATTGGGGTATAAAATAGAGGTGTGACAGATTTTTTTGAAGGCAAAGTAAAACTCATAGGACCAGACATTTTTGAGGCTGGCAATATCTGTAAGTTTGGTTTGGACTGAAATATCTCCACAAATATCAGACAGATTGCAATGGAATTGTTAAAGATATTGATGGTCCCCTGTGGATGTATCCTAATGACTTTGTTGATCCCCTGGCTTTTCCTTATGCCATCATCAGCTCATTTTTTTCAGTTATCCAGTAAAATAATTGTGCATTTACTGGATGGATTGGCACAAGAGCTGGTTCTGACATTCATGGTTTCCAGATGATGAATCCCAATTGCTTTGGTGACCCCCCTGCTTGTAAATCAGAAGGTTGCAGGTTGACATTTTTCGTTAAGATTAAAATATCTTTTAAACTATTGAAGGGATTCATGGGATTTTATTGGTTGACATTCAGAATTCTGTATTCTGTCATGCGCCTTCATTAAGCACCATAATCAGTTCAACATCTGTCTAATACATTTATTAGGACTGTCTACAGAAATAATGACAGTCCCATCAGCCTCAGCTGTAATTTGTGTTTAGTGCTAATTAGCTAAACATCAGCATATTAGCATTGCCATTGTGAGCATGTTGTTGAGCTGACAGTAGCATTTAGCCCTTTATTTATGACCACTGCTTTCCATATATTGCTCTGTAATGTGCCTGAGTTTATGGCCCATCTGTTTCTGTAGGTTGTGACAAATTATTTGTCATCAACACATCTGGACCCATGAACAAGGCACTCAACACCTTCTTTTCTATAAAGCAGGACGAGCACGGCACTGAGCACAGGAGCTGTCAGTGACTCAGCAGGTGTTGATATACCTACTGTGCTGATATGGGATTCAGTGGTGACACTAGCATGGCTAGCTAACTTCCACTTTCTGAGTGGAAAACAAACATAAAGTCTAAATGCTTTTTACCCATTTTAAATAATAAAAACAAAACTGAAAATCAGTATGTGGTGTCCAATGTTGAAATTGTGGCCAGCACAAATGAATCAGTGATTGGAAAGCATTCTCTGTCTCCTGCAATGTGTGCGTAAAGCATGACAACCTGTTAAATGCAATAACGTATTTAGTTATTGCAAATGGAAATGATGAATATGTCTATCTGCATATAGAGTTGGAAGTGAGATCCAGTCACAAGTGGTCACTCGACCATTTTTTTTTTCAGTCTATAGCTGCGAACTGTTAACAAGTAAAGATGAAAAGCCTGCAAACATCCTTTAATTTTACATTTATAGTTGACTAATGTATGAACAGTGATTACATAACCTTCAAAATCAGCCACAACTCAGCTCTGAGCAAGAATGATGGTTCTCTGTTCACCAAGATACAGACTACTGTGTTTTTAACACAGAGGGGTGACAAAAAATTGGGATGGTAAGGAACAGTTCCGGGACTTCTCACAATGGAAACGTAAAAACAACTACTGTGTACTGAACAGAACTGGACAGCTTGGTGTAAACAAGTCTTCAGAGTTGTCTGCTTGTGATGGGATTACCCAAGATGCATGGGTAATGCTGGGTTTAAGTAGGGCATTAGACTGTTATTGCTTGATAGCTAGCACTATGTGAAGTTAAGCAACTGGGGAATTCCACGGCCAGTTTTTCACATTGCTGTTGCACGGGTTAGGTTGAGAGAAGAGGCGAGGCTTTAACAAGTGTGTGCTTATCCAAGCCTCTTGGTGGGATCGAGTTATGACTGCAATGTGTAGATTAATGACAGAATGTGCTAATGGAGGGTGATGGTGGTCTCTGTGGTGGGGCCCAGCGGGAGGCCAGCTGATTTAGAGTGGCCAGTCACATAAGAGTGAAACCTTTACTGTGAATGCCAGGCAATTCTGACTTTATTACTTATCTGCTCTTCGCCTTTTTTCTTTAAACCTTCCTCCCATACTAACTTTTTGCTTGATAAATGCAATTACTTAGCTTTTTCTTCTTTGCTTTCCTTTCCCAGTTATGTTCTAATGTTCTCCTCCACCCATCTGTGTCCTCCACCCTCCTCTCAGTGTTTCCATCACCTTACATAAACTCCAGTGAGGGGGAAGTCAGCCAGGCCCCAGACAAGAAAAACATACCCCCAAACAAGGATTTATGGATTGGGAACCTGGCGAACCCCGGCGAGTGGGTGTGTTTGCGAGTTCGTGGATGAAGGCGTTTCCACCCAGGGCAGTCTCTGACCCTTGGTATACACTCATTACTCCTCACCACAGCCCTGCACAGCAGAACACAAGCTGTGCAGAGGAATGGTGGTGATTTAGCTTTAACTGCACTCGACTTGCCATGCTGTTAAAACGGGTCACAGTGTCACTCCAAATCAGTGTTCTAGGTTTCAAGGGAAAGTTTTAATGTCCCATTAAGGTCTAACTGCCATTTCAGAAGCTCTTCTACTCTGCCAGCAATACAAGTCTGTGGAAAGCACAGAATACTTTGGCTTTTATGGAGGAATCTGTGCAGAAAATACACATTATTGTTACCTTCCTAGCATTGCATTCAAAAATCCCATATTAGTTCAACAAAATGTACAGAATGTTCAGTCCACAATGTTCAGGAATGAGTTCAAAGGCCACCTGCTGGACTAGGAAAGGTCTTTTGATTGACATTTATAATTATCATTAACAGATCATTGCTTTGGCTTCTAATGTATTAGTCAGATCTCAACATTGCCATTAGAAGAGATAATAAAAGTGGCCTTGATGACTTACACGTTCTCATTCGAAGTTGTCAAATATTGCTGTTTTGCAGTGAACTTCTACCCTCTACGTCTGCTGATGACGTTCCGGGATGCCGCTTCTGTGATGTTAACAAAAGCATGTGGAGGGATTATGTTTAGGCAACAAAAGCACATGCCAACCAACGCTGGGAAGTCAACAAAAGCTCATGCTGGCACAGATGGCTGGGATTAAGTATAGAGAAAAAAAAAAATCACACTCAGACAGGATGCAAATACCCAACTACCACATAAAAGTCCAGGGTTTGTTGGATTCATCCACTTTCCCTCCCACCCTCCCTGTAGAGACCTTTGTGTTCCTCATATGATTATGTTGTTGTTATTGTAATATGACATGTGTTTGTTACTATTATTGCTGTGCAACTCCCCCTCTGTCTTCCCCTCTCTCTTTCTCTTTCCTTTTTGTCATTATTGTAATTGAACTGTTATTTACGACATCTATTGCACGTCTGTCCATCCTGGAAGAGGGATCCCTCATCATCCTCTGTCACTCTTCCTGAGGTTTCTTCCATTTTTTCCCCCTGTTTTAGTTCTTTTTGGGGAGTTTTTCCTTAGGTGATGTGAGGGCAGAGGGATGTCATATGCTGTAAAGCCCTCTGAGGCAAACTGTGTTTTGTGATAATGGGCTTTATAAATAAAATTGACTTGACTTGACTTGACTTGTTACTGGCTGCATTTTAGCTTGACGCCGGCCAGTGTCATGCAGATGCAACAGGTTCTGTCCAGCTGCATTCTCAACTGATGCCTTCCAGTGGCGTAATCATGTGAATGTAAAACATGTCTTTTATGCCGAAATCACTGCAAAAGCGGCAGTATTTGACGATTTTGAAATGAGAACAGGCTGCTTAAATCTCAATAGTTGGGTTTCCATCTAAGTGTAGTGTAAATTTTTACCAAATTTTCAAAAAAATGTCAAAAGAAAGTGCAAATGTATGGACTGTCCATCCAGTACTGTTGTAAGTATTGGGAGTTCATCATGACAATTTTATAGTCAGGTGCCAATGAAGAATTGGCACAATGAGATTGCATTATTCATTCAAAGTCACTCAAACCTAAAACGAAGGAAGACATTTCGAGATTTTTTGCAATGAGGTTCCTTTAGGTACAAATTGAATATCAGCATTAAAAAAAGTGGTTGGAAATGCGCCTATCATAAATTGGTTCATCAGTTCTACTGCATGGTAATTTTTCCAAAAAGATTAGATTTTTGATCTGGTTTTATTCTGGTACGTTTGTTTCTTAACAGACTGATTTAATTCTGTCCATCCATCATTTGGAGGTAGATTCTTGTGATTGACTTTACAGATTTCCAATGACAGTTTGGTTTTTAGAATCAGAACGTCTTGAACAGCTAAAAAGACTATTAAGCATTCACGTCGGTCAGGTGGTGTGCTCAGACACAGCTATTTCTGACAATTGGAGAAATTATTCAGAGCTCTATAGGTGTGATTAAGAATGTAGATACTGTCATCCTGTAAAGCTGGACTTTTAAAATTAAGGTGCTGACTAGACCCATATAGAGTTCCTTGGCTTGTTCCCCTCGGAGCACCTCTTTTAGCTGGTTCCAGCTGGAACCCCTTTAGATGGCTCTACCCATAAAGGGCAATACCTAGAACTCATTTATATTCCAAGAGTTTCATCCAGAATACAGCCATGGGATTCTACAGAGAACCGTTTTATATTCCAATTCTATCGAGAACCCTTTTCATATTACAAGGATTTTATCTAGAACCCACCCAGGGGATACTACAAAGAACCCTTCGCATTTTCCAAGGGTTTCATCTCCCACCCAGGGGGACTTTAAAAATAGCAATTGACAACATTAACCATAGATTTCTCTCCCACTAACCATGATAGTTTTTAATGAAACTCCTAGACTTACAAAGAACCCTTTCTTCTTCTTCAAAAAAAAAGAATTAAAAAAATTAAAAAAGGGATTCTTCAGAAACAAATGAATCAGGATAGAACCTCAGCTCTTCAGGATAAACCATTTTGGAACCTTTCTTTCTTATAGCGTATACAGCTTCGAGGTGTGTACTCACATGGATATAAACGGGTGGATTTCACGACAACTACACACCCCTGATACTTGGCCAATGAACGTTTACATTTCAAACATGTACAGTATGTCTTCCTGAGTGCAGTGTCTCCTCTCTGGAGCTCAGCACTCCTGCAGCTGCAGACACAACAGCAGCTTTTTCTCTGCTGCAGCTGCTGATTTGGGGACTTTCTACTGCTTCATTCTAACAAAGGGCTTTTTCATTAAACTTTAATTATTTTACTCTGTGATCATCCTCCCAGGGCAGGGATGACACTGGGGACACCCTTTAGTGTTAAGTGTCTGTATGAGACACACTGGGCTTTCAATCAAAGTGATTTATTGGTGTTCAAAACAATGGACGTAGTATAGCAATCGAGAAAGTCAACTTAAGGCTAGTGAGAGGGGAGGTGGATCAGTCTGACGGATGGATGTGAAGTACAGGACTTTGACCCAGGAGATTGTTTGTGTCCCACGTGAAACTTAAAGTGAATGTTTCACCTCTTTTCCACCAAAATTAGCAGGTGTATGCATTTTTTAAAAATACATAAAACCCACTATGGGTGATAAACTCCTTTCCCATTGCCAGTAGACCAGAGTAGTGTACATGACTCGGCAGCAGACAAGTATGCCTTTTTTTGTGTGTGTGTGTGTGTTTTTGTTGTGTGTCACATTCAACATCATAAACAGTCCGGAAGACAGTTAAGTTAATATGAGAAAGCAGCATGGAGGCCAGTGAAAATGTTACAGTGGTTACATATTCATTTATTTTTTTGTACTTATTCAGTCTGTCTCTCAAACTCGGTGCAAACTAAATTTGAAACAGTGTTCAGACAGTAGATTGTGGCAGCCTGTCATTGCATATCACTGGGTTAAATTAGCTTGTTCACCCAGGTGTTGTTTATCCATTGAAGTTTATTGGAGATGATAAATACATGACTACTACATAGTAATTTGACACGGATGTGATTGCCATTTGTAACCTTTACCATTACTGTAAAAGGCATATGTTATTAGGTGTTAGCAGGTTTTTTGGTGCAACTCAACTCTTAAATTTTAAATACCCCATGTTCTTTTTTTAATTTCTTTGTTTGTTCTTTTTGTTGTGGTTGCTTTAGAGTGTAAAAAGAAACTGGAAAAATGGGACATTCTGTAAAATGACTTAATTGAAGATGATTTTGCTGCTGTGAAGTGAAACCAAAGAAAAAACAAAGGTTTACAAAATAAGAACTGTTTTACAGTAAAAAAAAAAAAAAAAAAATCAACTGTAATTCTTAGCTTTTTTGCTTGATTAAAGGGATCACTGATGCAGGGAACAACTGACATCATTGCAGATGAGCTGCCATATAAACCCAGAGACCTCAATGCATGCAGGAATGTGTGCATAATAACTTGCACCTGCATGAGAGGAGCATGGTCTTCGTGGGTTGAGACTGTATCAGTGACAGTGAGCAGCAGGAGGCTGTTTGTATGTTTGCTTTACAGTTGCAAATGCTGCTGAGTCTGTGTTTATGTTTTGAGTGTATGGCTGTGAATGTCGGAGTGGATAGTCTCTACAGTATGTGTATGCAGAGACTTTTTTGGGGGGCTGTGTGATTCCAGCTATTAACCGCTGATTCTGAGAAACTGAACAGAAAGAGTCTGCTGCCAGGACATGGGATAATAGGAAACACATGAATGTGCAGCATAGTGTAGGCTGTCTGTGGTATGGAATCGTGTGTGTGTGTGTGTGTGTGTGTGTGTAGGATTTGTGTCTGTGCATTCTTTAAAGACTCATATTTACTGACTCTGGCCCAGACAACTGAGGCAAGAAAAACAAAGAAGAAAGTGTTTGTGTTAGAGCAGAGAGAGCTGGCGAGTCTGTAAGCTGTGGAGCTGAACGTTCATTTTTCCCTTTTCCTACCAACTGGATCTGGACCACTTTTACTCACAGTCACATTACAGAGTAGCCATGTACGGACTAAAACACACAGCAGTGCCACGGTTTGCTAAACTTTTTAAACAGCAGAGTTTCATTCCTGTCGACTTTTAATAGGAGTGGTGTCGATGTGTCTGGCGTGAAAACGGTCAAATAAAATCATCCCAGGGTATTTTACAGATCTTGACGTCTTTAATCCAAAAACAATACTGCAATCAGCCATGAAAATGCAAGTCAGAGTCATTCATGTTAAGCCTGTCTTGTTCAGAAGCAAAGCACCCACAACGTCTGTGGTGCCGTTCAGAGATGGCGTGTTAGGGCTGTAAGCCATGAGCATGAAGCTAAAACAACTTTCCCAGCTAAAGCAGCAAAGTGGTCAGCAGGCAGAGCCTCTGTGGAATCTGCGGCTCATGTAGCGGGAGGCCCTCAAGGTGCGCCGGCTGCTCCCCAACACACCCGCTCCTCACTAATCCTGTTGGTTCTTTGTTGAATCACTACATTGAAATATTGAAATCAAGGGGAAATCAATGGCTTCGGTCTTCTTTGGTTCAGTCATTTGTTTGGTTTTCACTCTATGTATCTCAGCTAGCCCTCAACATCACAAAAGTACTGATTTTCTTTTTAGACAGAATGGTTGTTGGAAATGGCTACATTTTAAAAGCAGCATTAATTACTTTTTGGCCACTAGAGGGCAACAGAGCAAGCCGTAAACTCAACAACTGACATATTAATTACTTATAAAGTTGATGTTGTAATCTTGTTAGTTGCTCTGCAACATATTCTCATATGATATCCTAGGAAAATGCACGCACAACTTTTTGTACAGTTACAGGGATAGGGTTAGGCACTGAAATTTAATATGGTTAACCCTTAAACACCTGGATATACATCATTTTCTTGTGCTGCATTCAGAATCTTTTCACTATTTAAATCTCTGAAACATGAGAAAAAAAGTTTGATTTCTTTTAAAAACATGGGGGAAAAAACAGAACAAGCAACTTGGCTAGAAATGTCTCACAAACTACAAGAAATTATAAAAAGGTAACAAGGAAATGATCTGACCCAAAAGAATTTCTACATTGACGCGGATTCTCAGCGCCTATATATATATGTGTGTGTGTGTGTGTATATGTGTGTGTGTATATATATATATATATATATATATATATATATATATATGTATATGTGTGTATATATATATATATATATATATATATATATATATATATATATATATATATATATATATATATGTATATGTATATGTGTATATATATATATATCCCAAAATTGAGGAAAAGTGTACAGAAAACTCTCTTAATTCTATATGAATGGGACACAAGCTGCAGTTTCCTGGGTGAAAATCTGGTTTTATTTATCCTATTCCACCTCCAGTCGTTATGTCAGTCCGTATTTTCTGAGTCCTTCACTTGTGAGTTTTGTTTATCATGTAATAAAATCTGTTACGTCAGTGCAGCACTTTAAAATGAGTACAAAAATATAATTAACTAACTGCAAATTTCACTTTCAACACTGTCAACAGGTGTCACAGTAAAGACAGATCACTGCCTTTACATTTAAATGTAACATGCAGGAACGTGGCGTCATGTAAGCTGAAGCTTTCTTCATCAGTGTCCTCAGCACAGAAATGAAATATCAGCCCACTCATATGGTTGCAACCATAAATACAGAATGCTGTTATCTACAGTAACACAGAGAGGCATTTGAGTCATGATCACAAGAAAACAATTATAGATAAAATTTCAATTAAATCACTATTGTGTAATTAACATTTGTTATCTTGAAACAATAGAACCATTAAGTGTTGATGTCGGGGTAACGGGCGAGGAAACCTTTGATTGGTTTCTGATGAAACTCGGCGCAACACGTTGCAGTGGTGTGTTCCACCGTTTTTCAGATGGCACACATTAGCTGAGGGTGACGCCGCAGTCGAAGGTCAAAACAAGGTGACGCTGTGATGTTTACCATCGCCATGTTTAGTCCTTGCATCTTTTAATTATCTTATTAGCTCATTTTCTCCACCATTCTCGTCTCTCACGTCTGTGGCTACGCTTTAGCTCCATATGGTATGGAGGACTGAAACTGACAAAATCCAAAATAATAAAATATGTCATTAAATAAATGAAATGCTAAAAAGGCCACTATTTATTTAATTTCTCATTTAATGTATCAGTGTATTTATCAATTTATTCATTTTCCCATTTAATCTTCCACTTATTTTTTCCTTGCTCCAGCACTGGCTGGCAGTTTTTTTTTTTTGTTTTTTTTTTTTACAAGTGCCAGGTCTCTGGCGATCTCCTGATTAGAAGTAGTAATTTTAGTTTTCAAAAGAAGAGTTCCTTCCTCATGGCCAACTGTTTATGTAATTTATTGACACATTTATTTATTTATTTTTGATTTTGTCGGTTTCAATCCTCCATAGTATGAATCCTCCCAGCACTGGTATAATGCTTTGTGACCCCCCGCCTAAGGGACATTTTGAGGCACTAACGTGTGTATAAACTCAGGAATGGATTAAAAGTGATCAGTTGGGCCACTATGTTTCTTTTAAAGTGAATTCAGCCTGGATTACCTCCAAAACCAGAGCAAACAGGCCCTTTTTTCTTGTTTGATAATCTAAGTAGCCAATATATTAAGGAGTTTCAACTAAACAAACAGTTTGTGAGTTTCATCTGGATGAATGTTCGCAGTCATAACAGCTAACAAGCTGCAGAAAATCACTGTGTGTCTGTGTCTGTGTGTGTGTGTGCGTACGTGTGGAAACGGTTGTCTGAGACATTTAGCTGTTAACTGCAGCATTTACGGTGTCTTCCTCCGTGCCTCTGTTAATTATCAGTACACTGTAGAGACAGAGGAATGTTTGTTAGTTGTAGATGTGGCAGCTCAACACAGACTTGGCCACAACACTGCATTCCTCCAAAAATGGCTGGAAACTTAAAGTACAGTCAGGTTCCAGTGGGAAGTCTGAATAAAAAAATATGGAAAAATATCTCCATGTAAATTAAAATCATCCCTCCCGTCCCTGTATTCACTCACATGTTCTCACTCTTATCCAACAAAAATCAATTCAAGCTCTTTCCCTGTGGTGGCCCTGGAGCTCAACGCACTGTAAAGTGAGGAAACATCTTCATTAATTTGATGACGCGTGCGCACCATTTAGAAGAAGTGCTGCAAATAAAGAAATATGTTGCAGGAGGCTGATGACACAATAAAATGTTTCCAGGGGGCACTTAAAGCTAATGCACATGGATGTGACATGCTTGATGTTAGGATGTTTTTTGTTTTGTTTTGTTTTTTTGTTGGTTTTTGTTGTTGTTTTTTTTTTATTTATAAAGTTATTGCTGACTATTTAAGTTGACAGGCTAATAATGAATAGCAGATATCTGCAATAACAGAGTGCAGTCACCAAGGGGAAATGTTGGCATAGTTTACCCTTCATTACTACATCTCTGCTCGTCATATAGTCAACGATTCTGGTGATGAAGTACGTACATGAGCTGACCATCAGGAGGTGGAGGGGATGGAGGATGGGATGTCACCTATGAGAGACGCCTGCCAAGCTGCAGACCACTGTTCAAGACCAACAAACAACTACAAAGAAACTGGTTGTGATTGACTGAACCGCTGCAGTTTTTCAAGGGGGGATAATGCTGCAAAAAGGGTTTTTTTTTGTTTGTTTGTTTTTGGTGGGATAGTGGCATGAAAATCTGTTGATTTTGGCCAGATAGTGGCACAACATTATTGGCCGGATAGTGGCACAGTGTTTTTGGTGGCGTAGTGGCAAAAAATGCATTTATTTTTGGTAGCATATATAGGCCTGAAAAATGGTTGTATATGGCGGATAGATGCACAAAAGGGGATTTTTGGTGGGATAGTGGCCCAAAAAAACTGTTGTTTTTGTATTTATGGTGACACTAAAAGCAATTGTTTATGGTGGGATTGTGGCAAGAACAATGGCTGATTTTTTTGGTGGGATAGTGGCTTTAAAAGTCATTTTTGGTGGTACAGAGACACGAAAAGCTGTTGTTTTTAGCGGGATGGCGGCACAAAAAATGATTTTTTTCGGGTAGCAAAGTGGCACAAAAATCTGTTCTTTTTGGTAGGATTAGTGGCCCAAAAAATTTTGTTTTTTGGGGGGAGGGTTGGAAAAACAAAGTTGTTTTCGGTGGGATAGTGCCCAGAAATTTTGGGGTTTTTGACAGGATACAGACACAAAAGTTGTTTTATAACTGTGATAGTGGCTCAAAAAAATTGTTGTCTTTGGTAGCATAGAGACACAAAATGCTGTTCCTTTTGGTAGCATGTAGAACCCCCAAAAATGGTAGGATGGCAGAATAGTAGCACATAAGAAGTTTTTTTTGTTGGAATGGTGGCAAGTTTTTGTTTTTTTTGGTGGGAAAGTAGCAAGAAAAATGGCTTTAGGTAACGCAATGGCACAAAAGAATTTTTAGGTGGGATAGTGACACAATAAGCTGCTGTTTGTGGCGAGATAGTGCCATGAAAAAAAAACATGATCTTTTCCTATAACCAAGTCTTTTTTGTGCCTATTAGCCATGATACTTTGCAAATGTAGCATACCTTTCATATCTTATACATATACAAATATACATATACACCAATGAAGGCTAGCCAGCTTCAATAACTTCGTAAACCACAAACCATGGCAACAGCAAACCACGGCAACAATAAACATGTCCTAACCTTGTGCATCACCCTCTGTGGATACAGTGTCTGTTGGTGTCTTGGTCTAAACTCTGTTTGCATGTGTCGTCAAAATTGATAGAGATGTGTTAGTTTGCAGTGTGTTGAGGTCTCAGGGCTGCTGTACTTCTCACTCTCAAACACACACTCACATATGCATGCACACATACACACACACACACACACACATACAAAGTAGCTTATTAAACCATCAGCACTTTCTCAGCTCGGGGTGTTCAGTGAGTGACATTTAAGGGCAGTGTGGCTCAGTTCATTAAACAGGATCAGACATAACGGGACCTCCCTGCAGGGGCACGGGTCAGATGTTGTGACCCCTGGACTCCGGGGTCATGGGTGGATGGGGGGAGGAGGTGTGGGTCTGTCAGTCTGATTCTGTCAGGCTGGTTTGAGACACAGTGTCGGACTGAAGCTCTCGCATGTTGTTTACATACTGTATATTCAGGAACCAGCTTACAGGAGGAACTGGGCAGTATGTTAGTGAAATGCATGTAAATACAATGTATGTGTGCGGCCTCACTGCTGTCAATCAGGGGCTTACAAGTTTTCCACTAGTACTGAGAGTGGCAATAATGTGATCAGAAATCAGTGACGAAAATTGTGTGTTCAGGAGAGCAAAGCCTGGTAGAAAACATGGAAATGAGGAGCTGATGGATAACAGAACCTGGTATGAGCTGCTGTTCAAGACCAACAAACAACAACAAAACTGGTTGTGATTATGAACTGTCACTGTGTTTGAAGCGGAAATAGTACTGTAAAAAGGGTTTTCTTTTGTTTGTTTGTTTGTTTTTTTTTCTTTTACAGCAACGTTGCTCTGTTTCTGCTGGAATAGTGGCACAAAGAGATTTTTTTGGCAGGATATTGGCATGAAAATTAGTTTTTAGTTGGTTGTTTTTAGTGGGATAATGACAAGAAAAAATGGTTGTTTGAGCAGGATAGTGACACAAAAAATGGTTGTTTTTGGCAAAAAAAAAAATGGTTTTGGTATTATAGGGACACAGAAAGTGATTGTTTTTGGCAGAATAGTAGCACAAAAAATTTTTGTTTTTGCCAGGATAGCGGCACAAAAGATTTTTTTTTGGTGGCTTAGTGGCAAGAAAAATAATTGTTTTTGTTTGTGTAGTGACACTACACAACCAAAAACAATTATGTGCGATATGACGATATTAGATCGTGAAGTATTAGAATGTGTCCACGATTTGCCATCACAGAGAGATCGTTGTATCATGCTACAGTGTGCATTCTATGTGTTGTAGTTCTATGCTCATACAAACTTCGGCTCTGGGGCAGCCTCCGCCAGTCACACGGGGACGTTCATCCCCGGGTCTGAGCAGAGCTGCAGAGGGAGGATGTGTTAATGATCAGAGAAAGCAGCTCCCTTCCGCTGTGTTTAACGTCATAAGTGTATTGTTCTGCATTTTAACATATACATTATACCTGGGGCCGGAGGCACATTGCCTTATTTTCAACCTTTCTCTAAATTCAATATGAAATGTTAATTAAATATGTCTTCAGTGCACTCAGTGATAGTGAATAAGTCCCTGAAGGAATAAGGTTGGGAACCACTGTACACGGTCCAGCCATATACTAGGTTTTAACCTAGTCTTGTTTCTTCTTGTTTCTTCTTGAAGCTCACTATTTGCTAGTCTGTTTCATGGCTTCCCTATAGATACATAGATAAGCCAATCATAGCAAACAGGCAGTTGTTTGATCAGAAATCAGGGACTACAGTTTTGTGTTTAGGAGAGGAGAGCCTGGTTAACATGGAAATGAAGAGCTGATGGAGAACAGAATCTGGTAGAAGCCGGAGGGAAAAGAGGTGGAGAAAGAAAAGGAAACAGAGCAGAGGGAGATTTAAAACTGGGGAAGGGGAAGTTGGGATGACTGAGTTCATGGGTTTTGGGTTGGACCACATTATGCAGCAGATGTCCACTCCGGCCTGTTATTTAGGGTTACGGTATCTGCAGAAATCTCCAGTTCAGAAAACATTGGTGTTTGGCTTCAGAGGTGCATGTCAGTCACATTGTAGCTCATGTGACATGCCATGAACCGCCATGTCCACAGGTCTGCGTCCAGAGATTTACTACAATACATCCTTTCCCATCTCACAGCTGTGTGCATATCAATGTTTTGCAAGAAAAAGACAAACTTGAAGGGATTTCTGTCCTCTGTGGTGAACCAAACAGCATAAAACATGTCCATTGTGTTTGTGACATCACCTGCATGTTTTGTTCTGGCCTAGGAAACCTAACATTTTGTTGTGGGGAGGAAAGAGAGTGTATTACTGAAGGCTTTTTGGATTTTGGTCAGCAATAGAAGCAATAAAACCACAAATAAAAGGAAATAAAATAAATAAAACATAAATTAAAAACACAAAATAAATAAAAATAAATACATTAATTAGTTAATTAATTTAAAAAAACTTTAATTTAAAAAAAATTAAAAAGAGCTTTAATTTTTGAATATGTAATTATGAAAATTATAAAGAGTTTTCCCTAGTTTTTTCTTTCTTTTTTTGAAATCTAAACTTTTCCCCTACCCTTTTGAAAAGTAATTTTATAAACTTACTAATTTCTTGCAATTTTGGAACATTTATTACCAAGTAGTTCCTTTTTTTTTTGACAGAATATGCTCAGGGCTCAATGGATTAGCTTCTTGTGAAAGGCGACTGAAAGCAGCACAAGTTTTTGCTTCAGGTTCCAAAGGGTTACATTAAGGTTATTAGTTGTTTTTATAAAATTACGGCTATCTCTCCCAGGTTTCAAAAATTGCAAATGAGTGTATTCGGTGCTTCTGTTAGTCTATTTGCTTCTCTTTGCATTTCCCCCATTTGGTCCTCTTTCTATTGTTGTGCATCTCTGTGTTCCAGCACAGAGTATTTTAAGGATTTCATTTTTGGGGGGAGGGTAAGAGTCTCTCCATTAAAGGACAGCCAGCAGCTGGCCACGCCTGCTAAATCCTCCACACAAAACCCACCCACCAGCTCCATCTGCTTCCCAAGTGGAACCCCCTGACACACACACACACACACACACACACACACACACACACACACCTTCTTGGTGCTCTTTGATCCCAGGAGAGCGGAAGCCTACATCTGTTCTTAGTCCATCAGATCCCGTTAAAACAATGAATCCCTTGTTTGACAGTGAAGTGAGGAGTGATGACACTCATTCATTCACACACAGCTACTGTATCTCCTAACACACCAACACACAGCATCAGTGACCTTGACCTTGAGAGATGAGCCGGAGCTTTTTACTGATTTTACACGAGCGGCTGTTAACCTTCAAGCCGTCTGTCTGTCTGCATCAAGGCAAAACTCATCTACAGGCCTCAACATGTTGCTTTATGACTTCAGTGTAACCCAAAGAGACCTTGGGCCTCATGCAAGAAACGATATACGCACACATTTTCTCTTATTTTTGCTCATATCCAGGATTTGTTCCTATTTTGTTAGTGCCCATTATTTTTTGGGATTCACCACTGTTCATATTTTCGCTTATTCTCTCTTAAGAGAGAAAATTTTATGAGCTGCCCAGAGCACTTTGACCAAGATAAGATAAAATTATTTGCTTTAACAGTCCACAAATTGTAGTCCAACACAAGGAAAAATATGAAAGATCTCCTAAATTCACATTTTATTTGGGGAGCTCAGAGGGTGCAGCTTTTATGAACACAAATGTGAGATTTGTTCAGACCTGGATGTTATTGTAAAAAGCTGTGCACGCCTGTGTTTAACCCACACAGGACATGTTATTATTTAACCTCTTCACAGGAGTGTGCAGATTGTGCTTCTCTCTCACTCTGCTGTTAGCATTATTGTATCCATCAGGACATGAGAAATAAAACTTTTATCAGTTTCATTATGAAACAGATAGCTCAAGGCAAGTAATCTGGTTGTTGGTAAGCAATTGACAATTTATCGCCTGGTCTGTATAATAACTGTATAAAAAGTTTGCCTTACAAACGTGTTAGCTAGCTAACACAGTGCTCCAAAATGATACATTTGAGGTCAACTTTAATCTCTATGGTGTTTAACTGCACATAACTCACCAGCTGAACCTAAAAAATGATGTGTATTGTTATTAACTCAGTGAGTGCCATTGACATATACATACGTCATAGTGTGTTTTCGTCGGCTGGCACAAGGGGGCACTCTCACGCTCCCTGTGTGTAATTTTGGGGCTGCTGGGATTCATAGTTGTAGTACAAAAGATGGTAGATCATAGCATGAAGTGGAAGTAGCCGGGATGAGAGAGCAGAGTGATCTGTACGGAGGTGATTCGAAACGACAGCAACAAAGCTACACCAGTTCAGTATTCTTGCAGTTTGACCTTTTGTTCACAGCGTTTTTGACCCGAAAATGCAAACTTTTTATACTGCATTCCAGTGTGTAATATTTTGAAAACACCACCCCTTCTGTCATATAAACTGGCAATGCGTGGTTCCTGTGAGATCGGTGCATTTTATGCATGCGCATTACATGTCAGACAAACAGCCATAAGCAAGCACAAGACGAGACAACAACAACAACAGTGGTGGACTGCCAAGCTGTGTTTGTACTGCCGACATTAATGACTTTATTAACGCTGTTGGTTCTCGTGCATACATTCGCCAATTGTCTTCTTGTTTGTTTATACTCACCGCTCTGTAGAAGACCGCTTTCATGCCCAGGCGTGTGGTGTTCTTCTATTATGTCATTACAAAGTTACACTGCCACCTACTGGCCTGGCATGCACACTGCAGCATTTCCTGTTGTTTTTGTGGATCCGTGTACACAAGGAATGCGTGTTGCATAAAAATGCAAAGGACAGTTGGACCATTCTTATCTTGATGTGACCTTAAGATACAAAAGTCCACCAGGCAAGCTGGATTAGTTGCATCATTGATACGATTTTATATTTCTCAAATTGTCCATTTTTCTACCCAACATTTCACAATTAGCAAATGAGGAAAAGGATTTTAAAATCATAATTCTACATTGATTTGACAAAAAAAAAATACAATTTTAGATGATTGAACTCAGTTTTCCAATTATTCTATTTTTCATTTTTGATATGGAAAATTAAACTAATAAGCATTACATGGACCACCCCGGCTAGCCGTTTAGCTTTTTCTTTTTTGGAATTTTTATCTGAGCGCAAAATTGGAGATTGCAATAATTATCAGTTTTTATTATTTCTGTTTTGGAAACAAATATATTGAAAAAAAACACTTTTTAAAAAGTGTATTTTTGGTTTTATTTTGAAAAACAAATGATTCACGGATGCTGCAGCTCATTTTTGTCCTGAGCACTGTTACAGGTTAATCCAGCACTGCTTCCAGACACCTGCAGTCACAAAAGTCATATGTTACTGATTTTATTTTGTTTCAGCATGATGGTGCACATGCGTGTAATTTTAGTCCAGAAACACACGCTAAAGCATGTACAGAATGCCTGGAGTCAAAAAGCTGAGCAGATAAATTATTTTAGATTCCTGGAGTATACACAAGCCTGCTCCCACCGGGAACTGACCGCCAAAGAGCGGGGACTGACACAGAGACAGAGAGGAAGAGAGAGAGAGAGAGAGAGGAAAAGAGAGAATATGAGGTGGGAAAGAGGAAAATCAAGGTAGCGAGGGGCGTCTGAGAGGCAATTAATTATTTACGAGTCCACAGCTCCCTCCTCTTCTCCATCCAGCACTCCTCCTCCTCTTTCTCTCCTCCTCCCTCTCCTTTACTCTCTCCACCTCCCTATCCTCTCCTCCCTCTTTCCCAGCATCCTCTTTCCCTTTCATCTTTTACCTCCTCCTTTTCCTCTTCATCATCTACTCCCTCTTGGTCACCTTCCACTTCCTCCTCCTCTTCATCCCCTTCAATCCTCCATTCTGTCTTTGTCTTC